>NW_024607737.1:0-35592 GCF_018296145.1 Oncorhynchus tshawytscha | reverse complement strand
CCACCTCTGTGGCACTGTCCCCAATCGCTCTCACACCCCCACCCCTCCCAGCCCACTCTGGCCATCGCCCATCTCGAAGGAAAGCCTCTTCTTTTTCTTCCTCCGGGCCTCACCCGAGTGCACAAACAGCCCTGGCTCCTGCAGGGCCTGCTGGGCTGTGGAGGCGTCCCTCTTCGTTCTTGGAGTGGCAGGTAAGGGTGAGATGGACCCCCATTCCGCCGCCCTTGTTTGTGAGACTTGGAGCTCCTCCACAATCTCCTTCATCTCCCCCACGAGGGCCCCGAATGCCTCTTCATCGATATATACTTCGTCGAGAGATGAGCCCAACTCTCCCGTTGCTCCTCCAACCTCTCCCTGCGGCCTACTGATGGATTGACTACCCGTTGACATCTGGGTCTCCGGGACTACCTCCAACTCCACCAAGGCGCTCTCCTCCAAAACGACTTTGGCCTCATGTTCCTCCGACATGCAAAACCTGCATTTTACCAGCCCACATGAGGCTGTTCGACACATACAACAACACAGAGTTACACATGGAATGAACAAAACAGTCAATAATACAGAAGAAAAAAAAGTCTATATACAAGTGAGTGCAAATTAGGTGAAATAAGGGAGTTAAGGCAATAAATAGGCCATGGTGGCGAAGTAATTACAATATGGCAATTAAACACTGGAATGGTAGATGTGCAAAAGATGGATGTTCAAGTAGAGATACTGTGGTGCAAAAGGAGCAAAATAAATAAATGCAGTATGGGGATGAGGTAGATAGATGGGCTGTATACAGATGGGCTATGAACAGGTGCAGTGATCTGTGAGCTGCTCTGACAGCTGGTTCTTAAAGCTAGTGAGGGAGATGGGAATCTGAAGATTCACATTTGACAGGAAGAAACAGTGTTTTCATGTGAGAGAAGCTGGATTTACACACGTCTGTTTGGAAATTATTCTGCAATAATATGCTCAGTCCAAAACTTTGCACAGCCCACAGACTGAAGTGCATGTCTCTTAAGATGCTTGCACGTCTCTGAACTCTAGGTAGAGGGAACCCTTGTCATGTGACATTGGCACCATAGCATTTGCAGAGAAGTCTCCCCTCGCATCGGTAAAGAAAGGATCCCTAACAAACTGCATCACCTTTGTGGGGAGACTAAACTCATCAAATCTTGTTGCGAAGTTAATTTTCAGTTGAACAGAAAACTCTGACATCACAGGAGTCATTTATACTGGTAAGGGAACACCCCCCTGAAATAGAAAACATTAATGGGATCATATTGGCACCGTACGAAACATATACACGATGTACAATACCACTCAATTGGACGTCGTTTCATTCCAAGTTGATTGCAAATGCCATATGGCAAATGCCAAGTGTAACACTGCAAAAATCCAATAGATGGCGAGTGCGCTCCACCGTAATTTTTCATATGTAACACAAGTCAAGACTGTCAGATTTCAAAAATCCCTTACTGCGAAAGCAAACATGCTAGTTTCTGAGGACGGCGCCACGCACACACATTACTAGCATTTTCCAACCAAGCATTAGCGTCATGAAAGTCAGAAATAACAATAAAATAAATGCCAAGTGTCCTAACTACACAGTGAATGTTCATTTTGTTTGATTACATCCATTTTTATAGCCTAACACAAAACATTTGTAAACCGCTGCGTCGTGATTCCCATCTCATTCAACTTTGGACAATGCGTTCGTGGTAATTACACACACTAAACAAACGCTTATCCAGTCATGGTTGGTTTCATTGCAATCCTCTGGTTGTTACTAACACAACCATACTTGATGGTTCTTTTCCCGGGACGTATTGATCGAAACAAACCGATTTGAAGACACCAATCAATGACATCATTGCGCACCAATGGTAGGACCAGTCTATTGTTGATTGACTGTATTTTGGCACAATGACTACTGATCATCTTGAAATCTAGCTTGGAAGATACCTCAATGATCTGAGGTAAACGGCAATATGTAATGGTTATACGTTTGAAGACCAGCCTTTGTCGTAAACTCTGGCGTAAAAGAGGTTAATTCGCCATTGCAAATCCTACTTGACGGAGCCACGGGTGTTACGCATAGCAGTACATATTCAATAGCATTTTCAACAAGTTTATATATTTAAAATATGGCAAATAAATCAGGAAAAGCAAAAACAAAGTCTAGGTATACTAGACTTTAGACTAGAATAATTTTGCACGCCCAATTTTTCAGTTTTTGATTTGTTAAAAAAGTTTGAAATATCCAATAAATGTCATTCCACTTCATGATTGTGTCCCACTTGTTGTTGATTCTTCACAAAAAAATACAGTTTTATATCTTTATGTTTGAAGCCTGAAATGTGGCAAAAGGTCGCAAAGTTCAAGGGGGCCGAATACTTTCGCAAGGCACTGTATATGAAAATATAATCTGTAATGAAATGTGTAAAGTACACATTGGCTATACTGTGTGTGTGTGCGCAATATATATATTTTTAAATGTATTTTACATAAACATGGAATGGAACAGCCCTTCACCACTTCACCATAGTGATTATGTTCCCTGTACTCTATATACAGTGGGGCAAAAAAGTATTTAGTCAGCCACCAATTGTGCAAGTTCTCCCACTTAAAAAGATGAGAGGCCTGTAATTTTCATCATAGGTACACTTCAACTATGACAGAAAAAAGGAGAAAAAAATGATGAAAATTACACATTTCCACAAACTTCAGAGTGTTTCCTTTCAAATGATACCAAGAATATGCATATCCTTGCTTCTGGGCCTGAGCTACAGACAGTTAGATTTGGGTATGTCTTCAGGCGGAAATTGAGAGAAGGGGGGTATCCCAAAAAAGTTTTAAGTTCTGTCAATCAATATCAGTAACATACCAGTTACTGCCAATCAGAGCTGCTAACAGGAGTACAAGGATCTGTCTGCCCGCCTATTGGCTCTTTTGCCACGGATAGACCACACTGCCTGAACATGCTTTGGCTAAACTCAGTTGTGACTTAAAAAACAACGGACTCAGCTATGACTATCAAACTTTATCCAATCAACATTTATCCTTCAAAATGTGTTGTTTTATAGTCTGCTGAGCTTCATTATCTACTTTTACATAATGATGTTAGGTAGCTAAGTAAGGGTAGGCCTAAAGCTCTCAAGAGAGTATGAGAGTTTAGGGAGGAGATAATTGCATTTCTCTGCAATTGCCGCCACAACAAACCCAACACATAATAGTGTAATATGCTTAATGAGGTGTTTGTAGCTGAGGTTTGTATTTTGAGTGGCATCAATCACTTGGACTTAATTTGGGACTACAGGGCAGGGATAACAGTTTTGACATGATTGAAAGATTGACTGCTTTCCTTTTCTCTGATATCAGCCCCACCAAAACCTTTTCCCTACAGTGGGTAACTATAGAAGGCTAGACAATAGAAAAGGTCAAGGCAGAAACAAGATTTGATGAGTTTAGTCTCCCCACAAAGGAGATTTTTAAAATTTGTTTCATTTTACCTTCATTTAACTTGGCAAGTCAGTTAAGAAAAAATATTATTTTCAATGACAGCCCCTGAACAGTGGGTTAACTGCCTTGTTCAGGGGCAGATAACAGATTGTTACCTTGTCAGCTCGGGGATTTGATCTTGCAACCTTTCGGTTACTAGTTCAACGCTCTAACCACTAGGCTACCTGCCACCCCAATGCAGTTTGTTAGGGACTCTTTCTATACTGATGTGTCTGCGAAATCTGACTTATTTTATTTAGTAAATATTTTCTTAACTCTATTTCCTGAACTGTATTGTTGGTTAAGGGCTTGAAAGTAAGCACCTGTTGTATTCGGCGCATGTGACAAATAAAACTTGATGTCGATTCGCACGGGACAAATACTTTCAGGAGACCAAAAAAACATTTGGCTATTCTGGTTGTAATTAAAAATGACTGACATGGCAGATTTAGACAGGACAAAAATGACAGATATGGTGTTTCGTGTTCGTGCACATAATTACATTATCCAACCTCCCCAGTAAATCCAATCTCATCCGAATAGTGTATAATACTGCCTGACCTTCAAGCCAAGGCCGGTCTTTGCCGTTCTGCCGATAAGGATCGTCTCTATGACTATGAGGCTGAGTTGCAGCCTTCTATATTCGAGGAGACATAAAATGGAATTTGCTATTCACTTTCTGAAAAGATAAGATGTTTAAACCCTGACAGCTTTTAGGGAAGCACGTGACCTTCTGTTGTTGGGTTCAGCAACGGACGAGTAGCCAGCAGCTGACACAAATTTTTCTGCGTCAGTCAGGCCTCTGAGTGGAAAGGTAACTTTTGAAAGTACCATACTTTGATTCATAAGCACGTCTAAGATCGAATAATTTCCTAACAGCAACAGCTTTGTTGAAACAAGAAATATGATAAGAATACAGAGATTAAAAAAATACAAATTTAACTTGTTGGGGATAGGGGGCAGTATTTTCACTTTGGATGAATTGCGTGCCAATAGTGAACTGCATCCTACTCTGTCCTAGATTGCTAATATATGCATATTATTATTACTATTGGATAGAAAACACTCTGAAGTTTCTGAAACTGTTTGAATTATGTCTGTGAGTATAACAGAACTCATAGGGCAGGCAATCTTCCAAACAGGAAGTGAAATTCTGAATGTGGGTCAAATTTGACGTCAATGCCCCTTCCCTTCCAAATAAGATATGGATATGTTAGCACTTCCTACGCCTTCCACTAGATGTCCTCATTCAGTAGAAAGTGGAATGGAGCCTCTGGTGTGAACTTTGACCGAATGGGAGGGGAAATAGTCACGGTCTTGGCAGAATGCAATTTCCCTGTGGCGCATGTCTGTTGATGTCACCGTCGTTCCATTTGGCTGCAGATGAAAACGTATGATCCGGTTGGAACGTTATTGGATATATATGAAAATAACATCCTGAAGATTGATTCTCTACTTAGTTTGACCAGTTTATTCAACCTGGAATATATCTTTTTGAAGTTTACGACCGAGTTCTCCTGGACCAGCGTCAGCTTTTGGACACGTGAGCTGAAAGTGCTAGCAAATGCAGCTAATTGGACACTAGTATTGGACATTATGGAACAAAACGATTTATTGTGGAACTAGGACTCCTTGCACTGCATTCTGATGAAAGATCAAAGGGAATATTTATTATGTAATTTCGTATTTCTGTTGACTCCAACATGGCGGAGAAATATATTTACGTCAGAGCGCTGTCTTAAGATTATTGCATGGAAGGTTTTTTTCGTAACGTTTAAAAAAAATCTGACACAGCGGTTGCATTAAGAACCAGTGTATCTTTAATTATATGTAGAACATGTATCTTTAGTCAAAGTTTATGATGAGTATTTCTGTTATCTGGCGTAGCTTTCTATAATTCCTCCGGATATTTGAATCATTTCTGAACATGGCGTCAATGTAAACCGAGATTTGTGGATATAAATATGCGTATTATCGAACAAAACATAAATGTATTGTGTAACATGTCATATGAGTGTCATCTGATGAAGATTTTCAAAAGGTTAGTGATTCATTTTATCTCTAATCCTGCTTTTGTGACTCCATCTTTGGCTGGGAAAAATGGCTGTGTTTTTTTTTTTTTTTGGTGGTGGTCTAACATGAATGTGTTTTCGCTGTAAAACATTTTTTTTTTAATCAGTCATGATGGGTAGATGAACAAGATGTTTATCTTTCATTTGCTGTATTGGACTTGTTAATGTGTGAAGGTAAAATATTTCTAAAGAATATTTTGGAATTCCCTGTGCCACCTTTTTAGCTGAATGGGGGGGGAAGAGTTCCCCTAGGGGATCGCCTTGCCATAGACTGATGATTTTATCAGTGTAATCAGATCGAAATTATGTTATTGACATCGAAATGTTTAATATACTAACAAGCAGGTGTTAAAAATTGCGTATAATTTGTAGTGTTGTATAGGTCTATGAATTGGGTTGTTATTATACTAATTATGTTCTGGCCTGCCGACTATTAGCTCAGAAAAAAATTGGCCCATGGCCAAACCTAGTTGCCGACCCCTGATCTAATGCATTGTTTACATCTGGTGGCCTACTGTATACAGGAATTCATTGGCAAAAACTTGTCGTCCTTAGCAGACACAAAATTAAAAACATTAGGAGTTATTGCATTGTGCTAGTCAATTATTACAGAGAACAATCACTTTATGGAGCCCCTGTCCTGCTATCAGCCTGTGATGTGTGTTGTAAAGTGCCTTGCTGATGGGCACAACGGCAATAGGTAGTATACGGGGATATTGAAGCCCGGTGGGTTATCGGCTTCAATGTCCCTGTGTCCTACCTACTACTGTTTTGCCTTTGAGCAAGGGATTTCACCCCTAAGTGCTCCAGGTGCTCTGCTCTGCCACAGCCCGTGCTGCTCCCAGCCTGTGACCAACAGGCAAAATAGTCACAGACATCTACGCACTAAGAGACTGTTTTTGTAGAAACTGACACACCCCTGGATGCTGACACATAATCAACATTTTTAAAACACTGAAAAATCCTCTCAAATCAACTCAGGTTTTGGCCAAAAATGTGATCTAATGCATTGTATACATCTGGGGACTTACTGTATAAGAAAGCACACAGGAAATGCCATAGGTGTAACATTTAGGTTTGAACATCCTATTCTGGTCAGATGCAGGACTGAACTTTTCAGGAGAAGCGCAATACTCTCATTAGTTGGGCTACTAAATGAGCCTAACTACAAGAGCCTAACTACTGAGTTCTTATTGCTAATGTTTTTATTTAATTTATTTGAATGTATTGTATATTTAGTTAACTTTTGATGTATGCAACAAGTGCACTGCATTCCAGTGCAATTGATGTTAGACTATAAATGTGTATTTGTGAAAGTGAAATAGTAAATGTGAAAATAGAAAAAATAAACTCATATTGATCTATGACTTTAGTAAAGTTCTTACCATAGGTTTTGGGCTGGACGACACATCAGCTTTGATGACCTGAAATAAGTGAACCAAGACAACAGTTAGACATCAATTACATCTTGGTAGTTAAGAAACACTGTCTGCATTACAGCATATTGCATGACAGGGCAGTGAATTGCTCATCATCACGGCTCTTCCAAGATGGGTGGTAATTTCAACTAGCATCTTTAAAAAAAAAAGTTCCTCACCTGTGTTGTCCATGACCAGTCAGAATCACCGTAACTATAAGTCAACTCTTCGCCAGTTACAATATCTCGAGTCGCGAAGAGGCACAAGTGTGGCTCATCGTTTGCTCGAATGTCCTTCATTTTGAGATTGTGTTTATCGTGATCACCATTAACGAGTCTCCCAAGGGAGGAGTCCTCTTCAGATGCATCAATGCTGCATAGAAACATAACATGTCAAAGTTTAATGAAGATATTGCAGCACAGGGTTTATATTTCAGAAAAGGGACAGAAAAGTCCCAAACGCGTTGTTTAAAAAAGGAGTGCAGATGCTCTGATAGCGAACCAGTTGGTTTGAAGACTAATATTTTTCCTCACTGTTTAGGTCAGGGACAAGGTCAAATTAGGATCTGGGCCTGAGATAGGCCTACAGTGCATATTGTGCCACCAACCATTAAAATGTCTGTCTCCATTTGAATGTTGTTGCTTTTTTAAGATCTCAAAAGGTGATAATATGTTTATTTTGTTCTCATCAATCCTACTTACCACCATGTTCTTCCTTTCCATTGAAAATAAACACCTTTTCAGAATGATTGTACTGATCAGCTCGGACCTCGCTCTCCTGTTGTGTAAGCAGTTCACCTGAGTACCCCCCAACAAAGTCTCCTTTGGATATGAATTCAGTGGCAAAAACTCCTCGTCCTTAGCAGACAAAAAATACAAACATTAGGAGATATTGCATTGTGCTTGTCAATTATGACCGAGAATAATCCACTCTGGTCACATGATCACCCCATTCAACTTGCCAAGCTTCTCCAAAAACAACTGCTCCTATAAAGTGACCTCACACTGTCTAAAAGTGATCCCACACATATCACCGCCAATCAAAATGAGGTCCAGGTGTGCAGCAGGGGGTTTGGGGAGGGGGATGCACTGATCTGTCCATTTCAAGAGGCTAGATTCAGTTGTCACTCTTACTTTGTCTTCTAAACTAATGATTTGTTTTCAAGGTGGGCCCTCTCAGGTGGAAGGAGATTTCAGATGGAGCATCGTGACTGTAGTGAACCTTTAAGAATCATATGACCATAATACAAAGACATGGCAAACTATTCCTTTAAACCTTTTTCCTGGGTGACTGTGCCCATATATCCCAATTCACTGTTTCCCAATAACCTCTAAAATATAGGACTGTCAGAAATATATTCAATATTCACCTTACCTTTAAAGATATTGATAAAACGCTGGTAAAGTACTGGTTTATCAATGTTTGATCTTATGTGATGCTCTGCATCCTCCATGGGCCGGAGCAGTCTGGAAGATCTCTCCATCAGGCCAACTCAAATCTATCCTTAATCTGTGGAATAAAGCAGACATTATAAACTGGGTAGTTTGGGTCCTGGATGTTGATTGGCTGAAACTCTGGTATATTTAAGCAATAAGGCACCTTGGGGGTTTGTGGTATATGGCCAATATACCAGGCTATGGGCTGTAACCAGGCACTCCGCGTTGCCTCTTGCTAAGGAACAGTCCTCAGCCGTTCCTTACTGCTTAAATATACCAAGGCAGAAAATCAGAACATCAACATTCATGGCTTAAACCACAATTTATAAGAAACATAATGTTTGTTAGATGATATGTATATTTGTTGTTTGACTACAAAACAAGCACGTTAGAAGCAGTAAAAAAAAAAAAATCATCATACTTTCCCTCTTCCACTCTGCCATGAGATGCAAGGTGGGGTGCACAACACCTGGTTGCAAGCTAGCCAACTTTAGCTAGCTAAACTAACAATGCACCATCTAATGTTATCAAACTGTTAACCTTGAGTAGGTCTAAGGTATCTATGGGGACCACGTGTCCCATTTAGCTGTCAATGCATGTTACTTATAACCACACTGATAGAATTGACTGAAATAACTATCCATTAATATCAACACTTAGCTAACCAAGCTACCCGCCCAAACGTCAACAAAACTGGCTCACTAGTGCATTAGCTAGATAGCTTGTTTGTTGCTAATGCTAGCTCACTAACTACTAACTAGGCTAACATAGTTCATAAACCAATACAATGATTTATGGCGGTGGAATTGTACTACAGCATGAAAATATTATATTACTCACCTTTTTTTTTTTTTTTTTAGGGACAGCGGTGACCTGCATTTGGCACGCGCTTCTCCAGCTGAAAGTGATTTTCCCTCTCTGGCTCTGCGCGGTAAAGTGGGGGAGGGGTAATTACAACGTGGGGACAGACATAGTCATCTAGGGGACGTGTCACCACAGTGGTGTGTGTGCATCTGTCAAGGCTCTGGAATCCTATAAAATCGCCATGACTGATGTTGATATTTCAGTTGTGTAGTAAATATTCTATAGACCTAAGAAGTAGCCTAATACATTGCAAAATTAATGCATTTCGCCTAGGCCTTTTTTAAAATTTATTTCACCTTTATTTAACCAGGTAGGCTGGTTGAGAACAAGTTCTCATTTGCAACTGCGACCTGGCCAAGATAAAGCATAGCAGTGTGAACAGACAACACAGAGTTACACATGGAGTAAACAATTGAATCCTACAGACGAAGAACCATATATGTGACAATTTTTCCATTTTAAGATAATCAGTTATTTTTATATTATTAATTGTGTGTACCACATTAGGTGTTTTATGGTTGACAAATAATTCACCATACCCATATCTTCCAACAACAATTTATATTTTTTTGTTATTTCAAATAATACTTTTTTTATTGCCGTTTTAATTTTTAGAATGTGGAAGAACAGTATATCTCCAGTGATGATTTCAGTTTGTGGAAGAACAGTATATGTGACATTTTGCATGACTCTTGTAAGATGTCCTTTTTTAACACCTGATATGTTTTAAGTACTTTCAAGTACAGATGCCCTTCATGTAAATAACTTAAATGCAATATGCAGTTAATTCATTTGTATGGAGGTTCATTTAAAGGTGGTCTATCAACTTTAGCACTGATAACTATTCTTAAAAGTTGAGTCATGAAATCTTAGTCTCATTTAAAATGAAGCCCTCAATGTGAACATACCATAGAACTACAAAAATATAATACAATTAAATTAATTCAATCAAAACAAGCACAACTTGTAAATATCAAATATGGATCAATGTGATGTGCCAATATGCATGTCCATTATGCAGGTCCCGAAGGTCAATATTACAAAACGTTCAGAAAACCATTCTCTTTGTGTTTAACACTATGATCAGCAATTAAGTTGTGAATTGGGTTAAACCCATGCTAAAGGCAAGAAATGTCCTTCTGCACTGAGGTGACAGCAGTAAATAAGTATTAACTGCTTAGAGTTAATGCTAAATGTGGTGACAGAGAGACACTGTATATTGTAATGAATAAAAAAAGGGAATCAAGATCAAATGAATACTCACATACTGTATGTGATGACTTATTTGTTTTTAATTCATTCAGATTAAAAAAGGTTCAAATGATCACACACACAAAATAATTATCAACAGAACACATTGTACATAACATTTTCTACACTAGGAACAACATCTTAAAATTAAATGAATTCAATATATTGTGCTGGTTCAAATCATACACAAATTGATTCACATAGAAAACACCTACGATACATTTAATTTCCTACAATAGGGGTGACATGTCTTCTGAAATGTATACAGATTCAACATACTACAGTATACAGGTTCAGGGGATCATAAACTCACAGAAAAAACAGTTAATTATGTAGCTTGGTTTAACAACAAATTATTCACTCTGCAGTGATTCATAAAAAGAGCGTGCAACAGCTGGCAAGTAGTTGAGCATGGTCATCAGATCTTGGTACTTGTTTTTTTTGATGGGCAGAGGACTCTCATATGCTAGTGGCTTGCAAAATAGGGAGGTTGAGGTGTAGCTCCTTGTTTTGGTTTGGAGATCAGCCACGATTTCCATCCCTCAAATAGACTGTGGCTCTGTCTGGCGTACAGATTCCAAGGATCCTCAACTGAAATTAGAACAGAAACATTTTAAGTTCCTGACATCAATAACAACTTTCACAGTCAAGCATTAGGATATTTTATTGTTAGAACAACATGTTGCATGTTGATGGGATGTTAGTAAACTATTCTCTGTCTAATACCTGTGACTTTTAATCACCTCACTGAGGTGATCTGTAGTCCAGCTGGTCGCTTGAGGACAGAATCTGGGAGGTGCCTGAAGTCTTCACATTGCATCCTCATCACCTTGAATGGTTTTGCTGGTTGTGCTTCAAGTATCATCTTTGAAACATTATCAGGTGTATGAAGGACTGACACCTTGCGCCTCTTCTCGATGGTGGCAAAAGATCGATCACAAGGAAGAAAAGAATGACCAGAGACCATGAACTTCTGCTCAACTTGAGTAAAGTAACCCATAGAGACGAGCATCGACATCAGATTGAGCATCCGCCAGTTGTTATTCTGCCCACAGCATCTGTCACTGAATATGATCAACTTGCGCACCTCTGGTTTGGTGAGTGGCGTGAATTTTGTCTTCACCCACTTCATTATGCAGCTTGCCACCTCAATGGACCCTCGGTGTGCAATCCCCTCATGCCAAACACACATGTATGCAGGATCTTCTTTTCCAAGTTCCTGGATGCAAAAGTTTAAATTTGACAGCTGCCGCTGGTAGTAGACATTGGAGTGGGTCAGATTAGGGGTGTACATCACCCCCTGTAGATCCACAGAAATGACATGGCAGTCAGCATTGGCTTTAGCGTGGCGGACTTCAGTGTCACTTTGAAGCTGTGTGTAGGCCTTTTCGATGGTGCAACTCACTTTCAACTGCAATCTTCCTCTTCTCCTCTTCAGATGTTGCTGCTGACATCTTAGTGAAGAATGTGTCACATTTGCCACAGGTGTCACTCCTGGGTTGGCCGAAATTGAGACTCTGCTGTTTGAAAATGTCCCTATAAACCCAGAATTTTGCAGATGATGTGGTATTCTTCTCTTTGTAGAGTCGGTACATTCGCAACAAATTCAGATCAGGGCTGAGGTATTCTCTGTGTACATCCCCCTTCATCCGAGAGTAGTGGTTCTGGGTTCTTGGGAAAGATAGAATGTGCTCCTTGATGCCCTCTTTCACTGTAGCATGTATCCGATGTGGCCTGTAAGGAGACAAGGTGTTAAACTTGTATTCTCTCAATGGTCTAGGGACCTGCCTTAGAGTGCAACTGTGGGGTACAACCGGGGTACAAATCCCGGTCACGCCATTGCCGTTTGTGGCCGTGGTCCTGTAGGGCAGCGAGAATTAGGCCAGTGCTGTCCGGTGGAGGGGGAAGGTAATCGGCACTCAGTCCTCAATGCTCAGGTGGTAGTTGGACAGCTTAGTTACCATCATTTTGTTTAAAAGTAAGGAACATTTTTATATTTTTGTTTCAGAATTCGCTATTCATCCATTCGATACTCTATGTTAATGTTTAGAAGATTGTTTAGAGCACTGCTATAGTGAAATAATCCAGGCTGGAATCCATAGCGCATTACCTATTGCTATGCTTCCCTCTTCCATCTTCTAAAGGAGACCTAGCCTCAGTAGCCTGATCTGGAGACCCTGCAACCTCACCTGCCTCAGCTAACTTTTCCTGAATAACCTGACCAAAACAATTACATTTTAATTAGCAGGTTATTAAAAAACTAGTACAGAGAATACAATATGTTTGTAATTGATATTCATATAGACATTAATTCATATTTTCACTTGCCTGAAGACAGCTGTTGGTTAGCTGGAACACAGACATGAAAGTAACCTTGCACACATTCAATCTCTGGCCTGCTTGCTGTACATGGTATTTGAAGGTTTGTTTCCATCGTTTGTTCTCCTTTGTATCCTCAGGTTTACGTCTCTGTTTCACCTCATGCTGCATGTTAGTGTTCAAATACTGGAGAGTGGAGACCAAATCACGGACGCTGGACAGAGTGGATTTCAGTTGTAACAAAAGGCAGTTTATTAAGGTCAAAGATATCTTGTCCTGCAGATTTAACGTGCACGGACCTAGTTCATATAACTCAGTATGGAGTCAGGTGAAAAAGGGACCTAGACATTGGTTACAGCAGATTTTATACATGGAATATGTAGGTGGAGTCTTGTCTTGTTGGTCTTCTGTATGGTCCCTGTTACGAATCCCTTTTGGCCCGACAGTCTAGGGGGGGATGGTAATGAGACCCGTAACATAACTCATGCAAATTATAATTGTGACAAAGTAACAGTGTGACCGAAATAACCACGACAACAGAAATCTACTGTCAAACTCCAGGTTTATTTATAAACACACGGTAATGGGGGGGGAAGCAGGAAAAGGGGCTGAGCTGGACCCAAGGAATGAAACAATAAATATACAAAAACACCCCTAAGCTAGACTAGCCTACTTTAACAACAGCTAACTAACTAACCAAAAATACAGTGGGTGGTCCACCCAGTTCTAACTAGTGTATTTAACAAAGTTTACCTACAGGTAGTGTATGCCCATGGGCGACTTGTCTTGTTTCCCCCTTTTCCCACCAGCAACAAACAAACACCATAACAATACTCACAGGGGATGACAAAGTGCTATGGAGGTGCTCAAACAAAAGAGAGGTTAAGACACAAAGCGAGAGTGAAACACAGCGACCTACAGACATGGCATTTACAGAGAGATTGAGCTGTAGAGCAAACAAATGATGGGGTTTTTAAACCATGGGGAAGGAACTGTGATAGGGTAGGAAATAGGAGGAGGTGTGTCTTCTGATTGATGATTGATTGTTGACTGATTGGGGAGTGATGATTTTCACCTGTGAAGGGAGAAGGAGAGAAAAGAAACACACACAGGATACACACACAGGATACTTGTATCCGTAACACTTGTATCCGTAACAGTGGTGCTGGCTCACACTTCTCTCATGCGCCCCCACCCTCGCACAGAAAGATCTTATCAGTAATGTGGTGGCGTTTACGTGTGTTCCTCTCCCGTATGTAATTTGAATTTGTTCAGCGATTTATTTAGGTATTCTCTAGAAATGATTTGGCGATTTCCTTTTGGAACAATGTATTAGTGAATTTATGCGGTTCTATAACAATTGTCAGAGTAATTCTAGCTCTGTAGGAAATATAGATAGAAATTTGGAAAACTAAAAGTTGTTCAGCGAATTATTTAAATACTCTCTAAAAATAATTCAGCCCTCACCTCTTGGAACAATATGTTAGCAAATCAAGCGGTTCTATAACAATTGCCAGAATAATTCTAGTGCTTTAGGAAATATCAAATAAAATAGAAAACTTTTAAAAAATTGTTCAGCAAATTATTTAAATATCTAGCTAGCTTAGATTGTAGGACTGCCGGGGTGTTAAGCATATCCCAGTTTAGGTCACCTAACAGAACAAACTCTGAAGCTAGATGGGGGGCGATCAATTCACAAATGGTGTCCAGGGCACAGCTGGGAGCTGAGGGGGTACGGTAGCAGGCGGCAACAGTGAGAGACTTATTTCTGGAGAGAGTAATTTTTAAAATGAGTAGTTCGAACTGTTTGGGTATGGACCTGGAAAGTATGACATTACTTTGCAGGCTATCTCTGCAGTAGACTGCAACTCCTCCCCCTTTGGCAGTTCTATCTTGACGGAAAATGTTATAGTTGGGTATGGAAATCTCAGAAAGGCCTATAGGTCATAGGAAACCTCAAGACACCAACATGGACATTTTAAGGATTCAGAAATTGTATTGATTGATCCAGAAACACATATAAATAAGGTCAATATGCCTTGGCTATTTTCTGACATAGGAAGGGCTGGCTTACTGGGGCTATTGCCCCTGGGCCCCATATATACAGTATGTAGTATATATTTATTTTTTACTGCAACCGCCAACCACAGGGGGATTCAGGAGCCCACTCTCAATGAGTGTAGAGGCCTGCTGCTGCGGCCACTTTGTTATTTGTCAGATGGGGAGGAGAGGAGGTAGGGGGGCAAATTGATTAAGAAAAATATATAAACTGCATAATAAATAAATGTGACTAGTAAATTGTGTGATGTAGGAGCTGGGACCAAGCCCGTAGGGGGCCCAAGGGGCAAAACAAATACAAAATAAATACTTTTTACAATTATTATTATTTTTTAATCCAACCACAGGAGCCCGCTCTCAATGTTTAAAATACAACAGAGAGCATACTTTAGCCAAAGAGGATCAATAGTTTCTAAAATAATAACTATCAAAAACACATACAGTGCATGTACTGTATCTGCCAAAATCAAATCAAATTATATTTGTCAACTGCATCAAATGCAACAGGTGTAGACATTACCTTGAAATGCTTACTTACAAACCCTTAACCAACAATGGAATTTTAAGAAAATAGAGTTTTACTAAATAATCTTTATTAAATAAATGAATGTAAAAAAAAGTTACAAAATAATGAAGCTATATACAGGGGGTACCGGTACCAATTCAATGTGCGGGGGTACAGGTTAGTCGAGGTAATTTAGGTAATTTGCACATGTAGGTAGGGGTAAAGTGACTATGCATATATAATAAACAGCAAGTAGTAGCAGTGTAAAAACAAAGGGGGGGTTGGGTTTATGCAAATAGTCTGGGTGGCCATTTTACTAATTGTTAAGCAGTCTTATGGCTTGGGGGTAGAATCTGTTAAGGAGTACTTTTGGACCTAGACTTGGCGAGAGAACAGTCTATGACTTGGGTGACTGGAGTCTTTCACAATTTTTAGGGCCTTCCTCTGAACACCGCCTAGTATAGAGGTCCTGGATGTGAGGAAGCTTGGCCCCAGTGATGTACTGAGCCATACGCACTACCCTCTGTAGTGACTTAAGGTCGGATACCGATCAGTTGCCATACCAGGCAGTGATGCAACCGGTCAGGATGCTCTCAATGGTGCAGCTGTAAAACCTTTTGAGGATCTGGGGACTCATTGTCGGGCCCTGTTCCAGACTGTCTTGCTGTGTTTGGACCATAATAGTTGGTTGGTGAGGTGGACACCAAGAAACTAGAAGCTCTCGACCCGCCCTCCTTTTCCTGTAGTCCACGATCAGCTCCTTTGTCTTGCTTACATTGAGGGAGAGGTTGTTGTCCAGGCACCACATTGCCAGGCCTCTGATCTCTTCCCTATAGGCTGTCTCATCGTTGACGGTGATCAGGCTTACCACTGTTTTGTCGTCAGCAAACTTAATGATGGTGTTGGAGCCGAGCTTGACCACGTAGTCATGGGTGAATAGGGAGTACAGGAAGGGACTTAGCATGCACCCCTACGGGTCACCCATGTTGAGGATCAGCTTGCAGATGTGTTGTTGCCTACCCTTACCACCTGGGTGCAGCAAGTCAGGTAGTCCAGGATACAGTTGCAGAGGGAGGTGTTTAGTCCCAGGGTCCTTAACTTAGTAATGAGCTTTGTGGGCAATATGGTGTTGAACGCTGAGATGTAGTCAATGAACAGTATTCTCACATAGGTGATCCTTTTGTCCATGTGGGACAGGGCAGTGTGGAATGCAATTGAGTTTGCGTCATCTGTGGATATGTTGGGGCGGTATCTGAATTGGAGTGGGTCTAGGGTTTCCGGGATGAAGATGTTGACGTGAGCCATGACCAGCCTTTCAAAGCACTTCATGGCTACCGACGTGATTGCTATGGGCGGTAGTCATTTAGGCAGGTTACCTTCGCGTTCTTGGGCACAGGGACTAAGGGTGGTCTGTAGGTATTACAGACTTGCTCAGGGAGAGGTTTAAAATGTCAGGGAAGACAGTTGCCAGCTGGTTGGCACATGCTCTGAGTAAACAAGTTTCTGTCCGATAGTTCTTTGAGGGACCCCGTAACAACGCGCGAAAAAGTTCATTTTCAGCACATTCAGGTTGCTGCTCGGGCTCCGAATGACCTATCGAGCCGAAACTCAGGATTTGGGGTCGCCTCAGCTAGGCCTAAACATAATGTCAGAACTGGACCCTCAGTTAGAAGGTGTTTTAAGTTTTTAATATGGTTTATACAGAAGGAGAATGTGAATTTTGGGCCTGCTCTGAAATATGTGATAGTTGGCTTCTAAACGTGTTGGACAAAGTAGGTTTGGTGTCAATATTTATCAGTTTGGTGTCAGAATGATATCTTATTGAGTGAGGGACGCTGACCTGATGGCTGACTTTAGTCCATTTCCAATAAGTTTAAACAGTGATGAACCATCACAAAATGGACAGACTGAAATCAACATTAAAAGTGTTGGCAAATGGCATCATCGTAATCTCTAGGCCGTGCCGAGTTCAAGGAGATGCTCCACTTGACCGTAGCTTGCTCTGTCTGACTGCAGCGACCGTGCAAATAGCAAGCCCAGAAGCCTGACTAGTAATGATTTAACGATGCTTTGGACGTTATGCATCCTCTGGGACACACAGAGACGAGGGCGAGGTTGGGGTGGACAATAAACAGAGTTATTCTAGCTGCGTGCACCGGTTCATGTAGTCTGACACCTCTGAGTTTCTCCATAACATGGGTTTACAGGTTATGCTCTAACTCTGCTTCTGTGCAGGCGAATTTCAACTCCTTCAAGTCATTTTGCCAAGTGTTCAGGGTCACCTGTACCTCTACAGATATCAACATGAAAAGATTGAATGGTCCCCTTCATATCATAAAGGGGAAACGTGAACTTTAAAATCAAATAGGGCAGAAATCCCCAAATAGGGAGGCTTAAATCAACACAGCAAGGGAAGCAAATGGCATCACCATCACCTACCCCAATGAGGATGTGTTTACTTTCAGCTTCCTGTGACAACCGGAAATGCCTTAAATTGGGGTCATAGGGGCTGTTTTTAAGGGTTAAAAAGGTCACATTTTTCCTAAATATCATATGTGATTAGGCAACCCTCACAAACTATAAATCAGTCATTCCTCCCATTGGATGTACAAGAAAAAACTCTCACACACACACAGCTAGGATGGAGTGATACAGTGCGGGGCATAAAAACACACAGAGCCTGCAATGGCATCACCATAATCTCTAGGCCATGCCGAGTTCAACGAGACAATGATCCAAAACATAAAGCAAAATCTACAATGGAATGGTTCAAAAATAAACATATCCAGGTGTTAGAATGGCCAAGTCAAAGTCCAGACCTGAATCCAATCGAGAATCTGTGGAAAGAACTGAAAACTGCTGTTCACAAATGCTCTCCATCCAACCTCACTGAACTCGAGCTGATTTGCAAGGAGGAATGGGAAAAAAATGTCAGTCTCTCGATGTGCAAAACTGATAGAAACATACCCCAAGCGACTTACAGCTGTAATCGCAGCAAAAGGTGGCGCTACAAAGTATTAACTTAAGGGGTCTGAATAATTTTGCACGCCCAATTTTTCATTTTTTGATTTGTTAAAAAAGTTTGAAATATCCAATAAATGTCGTTCCACTTCATGATTGTGTCCCACTTGTTGTTGATTCTTCACAAAAAAATACAGTTTTATATCTTTATGTTTGAAGCCTGAAATGTGGCAATAGGTCGCAAAGTTCAAGGGGGCCGAATACTTTCGCAAGGCACTGTACATAGCCCATCTGTAAATAGCCCATCTATCTACCTTATCCCCATACTGTATTTATTTATTTACCTTGCTCCTTTTGCACCCCAGTATCTCTACTTGCACATTCATCTTCTGCACTTCTACCATTCCAGTGTTTAATTGCTATATTGTAATTACTTCGCCACCATGGCCTATTTATTGCCTTAACTCCCTTATCTCACCTCATTTGCACTCACTGTATATAGACTTTTTCTTTTCTTTTTTCTACTGTATTATTGACTGTATGTTTTGTTTTACTCCATGTGTAACTGTGTTGTTGTATGTGTCGAATTGCTATGCTTTATCTTGGCCAGGTCGCGGTTTCAAATGAGAACTTGTTCTCAACTAGCCTACCTGGTTAAATAAAGGTGAAATAAAATAAAATAAAAACTGCGGTGCTATAACCCCCTGAGTTAAAAGCCGATGGCCGGAGGGCGTTGAGAGAGTTTGGAAAAAAAATCTCAAAACACATACAAACTACAGCCATACCAATTTGGCGGGTAGTGGAAACACAGGGTCGGTTCCGAGGGCCGGACTAAAGAACACTGTAAGATTCGAGAGGAAGCAAGAAGGAGAAGTAAGGATGCCGAGGGACACCTTTGCCAGGACAGTATTGATGGGGGTGCTATCTCTGAAGGCCCCAGAAGTTATGCGCCTGCAAGGGAATGCAATGGAGGAGGCATATGACGTGACCTTCTGTTCGGAGAACATGTGTGATGGAATAAGGGAGAATGGGGAAAGACCTTTTTTCTTTTTCAACATCATGTGCCTGGCAAGGAGGAATTTCAGAACAATAAATATACATATGTATAATCCACACGTGACGGATATAGCGGTGGCAGCCTTTTTGGGTCGCTACTGCGATGTAACATCGGGAGCCAGGTACGTAAAGGACTCGCTGGGCTTCTGGAACGGCCGCCGCCAATTCCAGGTGCTCCTAAGGGAAGATCCGGGTGGGTTTGAGGGCTTTTTGCATCCCCCTGCGGTGATTTCATTAGAGTCGGACAGAGGCATGCTGTTCTATGCCCGTCAGCCACCTTTCTGAGGGAAATGCAGGGAGTACGGGCATGGAACAGCCTCATGTGGGATGGTAAAATGCAGGTTTTGCATGTTGGAGGAACATGAGGCCAAAAATTGTACGGCACCAAAGGAATGTCATGGGTGTGGCAGTAAACAGCACCTGTTTCGTAAGTGCCCGGCGAGGCAACAAACGTACGCGGCAGTGGCTGCTGGGGGAAGGATGCTGGAGGAAAGGGCTTGGAGGAGAAGGGGCGGCCAGGAGAAGGGGACCTAGGTCACAGGCCAGAAGAGGCAGCGAAGAGGATGGTGAGTGGGGAACCGGAGAAGCAAGCCCGGTCTTTGCCAGCTCCAAACGTCAGGGGTAAGGTCGTTTTGGAGGAGAAGGCCTCGGTGGAGTTGGAGGTCGTCCCGGAGACCCAGATGTCAACGGGTACTTAATCCATCAGTAGGCCACCGGGAGTGGTTGGTGGAGCAACAGGAGAGTTGGGCTCATCCCCCAATGAAGTCTACATAGATGAAGAGGCATTCAGGGCCATCTTGGGGGAGATGAGGGAGACAGTGGAGGAGCTCCAGGTCTCACAAATGAGGATGACAGAATGGGGTTCCATCTCTCCCTTCCCAGCCACTTCAAGAACAAAGTGGGTGGCCTCCACAGCCCAGCAGGAGTTAGGGTTGTGTTTGGACTCAGGTGAGGCTAGGAGGAAAAAAAGGAAGAAGAGGTCTTCCCTGGACCCGGTGACCCCTGAGCTGTGTCTGCCATCTGGGGATGGGGATGGGGGGTTTCAGGCTATTTCTGGGACGCCCTGACCACCCATCCACAACCCCAACCCCGTCCCTGCATCTTGGGCTTCTCAGCAGGAGGATACGGTGGGTAGGGAGACTTCAGAGGCCGTGGGTCTGGGGCCTCTGTCTGTGGATGTGCGAGGGTGTGGGGATGTGGCCGGTGCTGCCGGGGGGGGCCCCCTGTCATCGCAGGGCTCATCTCTCCCACTTTTCCCGATGGACATGAACCCATCGTCCCCGGTGCTGTGTTTGCCATCTGGGGATGGGGTGTCTCAGGCTAGTTCTGGGATGCCGGGACTCTCCATCCCCAACGCCGTCCCCGTGTCTTGGGATTCTCAGGAGGGAGGTATGGGGGGGCCTCGGAGGCTGCTGGTCCAGTGACCCAGTTCGATGAGGACCTTTACCCACCGGACGGAGTGAGTACCTGAACCCTGCACCTGGTTGACTTTTCTTTTTAAGTGTGCAACCATGGCAAACATTCAAATAATGACTATGAATGTTCGGGGTCTAAGGGACACTGTAAAGAGAATTGCAGTCTTTAGTTGTTTATCAAACATATGTTTTACCTTTTGTTTCTTGCAGGAGGTACATTTAAGGGATAGGGGGATGTAGAGCAGTTTAAAAAAGAGTGGGAAAAAGGGAAGTTGGTGTGGAGTGTGGGGGTGTCCACTCATCAGGGGTTGGGATTTTGTTTGGGACAAGGGAAGTGAGGGTGGAAGGCACGTAGAATGGTGGGAGGTAGGTAAAGTAAGAATTAGGGTAATTATTATTGGTTTTTGTAAGAGGAAGGGGAGCTAAGAGAGAAGGGAGGTGGAGCAGCTCCAACGTTTACTCGATCTCGAATACGAGGCTGTCTACTTCGATGGACATTGAGCACGCTACCAGCCTCAAGGCCTAGCTCAGGAAGGTGCACGAGCGGAATGCCCGTGCCTTCCGGCAGCGTGCACACTGAGTTTATAGAGCAGAATGGGACTTTCTCTGCAGTGTTTTTCAAATTAGTTAGGGAAAAGCAGGTAAGACAGGCTTTTTATGGGGTGAGGGACAGACAGGGTAGGGTAGTTAGGGAGCCTGAGCAGATGGTCAGGGTGGCAACTGACCATTTCCGGGGGGTTTTCCAGGAGAGGGTAGTAGAAGAAGAGCAGGGTACCGTGTTCTTAGAACACTTGTCCCGGCGTGTGCCGGAGGACATTAGAAAGACGAAGGATGCCCCAATAACACTAGAGAAGGTGGAGAGCGCCCTCAAGAGGATGGGGAAAGGGAATGTGCCTGGGTTGGATGGGCTGGCAGCTGAGTTTTTCTTCAAGTTTTGGGGTATGCTTGGACCGGTGGTCCTCGAAGTACTGACGGACGTTCTCGAGACTGGAGTCCCGGGCAGGTTGATGGCTGTAGGCGTTCTGTCCCCCCTCTACAAGAAAGGAGACGCCTAAGCAACTGGCGGCCGTTGACCATGCTGTGTTTAGATTATAAGATACTAGCTAAGGTCATGGCAGACCGTTTGCGCATAGCCCTTCCCTACACTGACCATGAGGATCAAACGTGTTGGGTGGAAGGCCGTTCCATTAGGAGAAACCTCCAGCTGATCAGGGACTCCATCGCCTGGGTTGAGAATAGAAGTCTACCTCTGATGGTAGCGATGCTTGATCAGGCCAAGTTTTTTGATTGCGTCAGTAGGGTTTTTATTTTCAGAGTGTTGGGTAGGTTAGGGTTTAGTGATCGCTTTATAAAGTGGATCAAGATTTTGTATGTGGGAGCGGGGTGCAGGGTGAGCATGCACAGCCATCTGGGTGACTTGTTTGGCCACTCTCTGCACTCGTTTTCATGAACTATATGGGTCCCCTGGCAGCCGCCATTAGGGCTGACGTAGGGGTGGAGGGTTTGCTGGTCCCTGGGAGTGGCGGTTTGCATGTTAAGGACACAGTACGCCTTGCCTTTGTGCAAGGACTCGTGCCTGCTAAGGTCTCTGGCCATAATTGGAGACTTACGCGGGCGTCAGGAGCGGTTCTTAAAACTTCTTCACGCTACCACGTACCCCTAGGGGTACCACCGCCCCCTGCTCAACTGAAACAGTGGCTCACAGAACGCAAAAATATTCTTAGAAATATTTAACCTCCACACATTAACAAGTCCAATAGCTCAAATGAAAGATAAACACCTTGTGAAGTCAGATTTCTAAAATGTTTTACGGCGAAAACATAGCACATATTTCTGTCAAACCACCACCAAAGATATGGCTAATTTAAATAGCCATAATTGTGAACAAAAGATGTAATCACAAAAGCAGGATTAAAAGAAATATAATTCACTAACCTTTTGAAAATCTTCATCAGATGACAGTAATAGGACATGTTATACAGTACATTTATGTTTTTTTCAATAATATGCAATTTATATCCATAAATCACTGTTTACATTGACGGCCATGTTCAAAAAATGCTACTAGAATGTCCGGAGAAATTATGATAACTCTGCCAGATAACAGCAATACACATCAAACTTTGACTAAATATACATGTTCTACATATAGTTAGAAAGATACACTGCTTCTTAATACAACTGCTGTGTTACATTTATTTTTAACGTTACAGAATTCGTTCACTTGGCAATAATATGAGACGGCGCTCATAGATTAGCTATATGACTCCGCTATGTTGAAGTCCACAGAAACACAAAATAACCACATAAATATTCCCTTACCTTTGATGTTCTTCGATCAGAAGTCGTGGAAGAAGTCATACTTACCAAAAACTGCGTTTGGCTTTCAAATGTGTGTCTTTGGGTTATCAAACGCGACAAATTCCGGCTGAAATGCACCCAAAATTCTAGTGGATGCGCATCAAAACTTCAAAATTACATATTATATGTCGACTAAACTGGTCAAACTAAGTGCAGAATCGAGCTTTAGCATGTTCTAAACATACAAAACAATCCTTAGCCCGAACAGACAAACCTACATCGTTTGGTGAATCTTGGAACAAAGGGAGCTCAAGACCCGACGCGCGCATGATTTTTCGCGCGACCCGAAGGTTTCTTCGCGCCAAAGGGTGAGGGAGTGCGCGATTTTCACAATGAAGCGGGCAATTGAAAGGAGACATCCCGCTGAACAGATGGAAACTGTTCCCAGATCTGTAGCTGGTTGGGAAGGGTGGGGGCGATGACGTCAAAGTTGGCCCAACTTTTCTGCTCACAGAGAGAGTTTGGAAGAATGGCTGCCCTGTGAGTTCTGCTTTACATAGAGACATAATTTGAACGGTTTTAGAAGCTTTAGAGTGTTTTCTATTCAATATTATTATTATATGCATATATTAGCAATTTTGGACAGATTTTTTTTCAGTTTACTATGGGCACGCAATTCATCCAAAGGGGGCAGTATTCTGCCCTAGCCCTAACAGGGTACCTTGCCAAGTTCGTCTGTTAAGTATTTCGGCAGATGACCGGGCAAGACGGACGTGCCCGGGGAACTATCTCTCTGTAATGGGGCCCTGAGGATTCTTGGGGTCCATTTTGAGACCTCCCGCTCCGCAACACTGAACTGGAACACGAGAGTTGCTGAGGTACAGAGAAGCTGGCAATGTGGAAGGCCGGATCCTTGTCTTTCTTTGGCAATGTCCTGGTCCTGAAAGTGTATGCACTGCCTTCCCTTCTGTACTTGGCATACATCTATCTATTGCCGGCGAGCATGAGGAGGGGGCTATTAAGGCTCGTGTTTCAGTTCATGTGGGGGGGCAGGTATGAATATGTCGCCAGGGCTCGCATGCTCTCAACCATCGGGGATGGTGGGAGAGGAGTTCCACACTTCCCACTCAAGCTGGACTCGATTCTTGTTTAGTTTTTGTTGAATGAGCTCGCTAATCCAGTGATTCATCCCTCCGATTATTTCCTCTGGGTGTTCTTCTCGTACCAGGCGAGAAGCGTAATGGTGCGGTCCAACATGGGTCCTCGGGCTGAACAGCTGCCGTGGCATTTCAGCCATGAGGCGAAGTGGCTGCGTACGCATCGAGGTTGACGTCGCCCGAGTAGGTTTGGATAACAGACACCTGTACGAGAAGGTTAGATGGAGCATTTGTGTGGCCCCTGTGGTGGGTACCCCTGCTGTGGTCTGGGAGAACATACAGAAGAACGGGGGTCAGACGCAGGTGGAACAACACAACCCTGTGTTTATGAGCCATAAAAATAGTTTCCATGTACCATAAATTGAGAATGGGTTAAATGTCAGTCGGTTGGAAAATGTATTTGACGTGCAGATTTTTTAACTGTGAAATAGATTATGGTGTATGTTAAGATGTGGTGGAAGAACGTTTTGAAAACCAGTGGCTTTTTTGTAATGAAAACGTATGGGTATGTTATAAATGTGTGAATTGTTCACCATTTGGATGTATGAAAGGTAGAAAAAAACATTGAATCATCATCTGTTCTTATCAATTTAATATCTGATACTTCCCCCATCGGGGGACTATATATTAAATGGATTTTTTGAACAGGGAGTCGGAAATGGGGCTTGCTCCGTCTGCTCCACGCACCGATCCGGTATTGCAGTACCCCCGTTTCTCTCCATTTTACTTAAAACATTTTGTTTTTAATTGGCCAGGATTGTGTGTGTTGTGTGTCTCTGTGTCTGTTTTTGACCCCCCCAAAAATATAATCACTTCACCAGGATAGTGAGTGTCTGTCTGTCTGTGACTTTTTACCGACAGCCCTCAAAAACTTGGAAGAGTGGGTTCGGGGACCCCCCGCGATAAACCAGCCTAGAGTGCACAGAGTGTGTCTCGGGCCCCGACCTCTGAATTCCATATGACTCTGGTTTCTCTTCATTACGCACAAGCCTTTCGCCTTTTACTAAAGACTTCCGTGGAGAAGAACACTTACGAGTTCAACATATTTTTTGGAGGTGCTTTGCTCGGTATCTTGTTTCAAGAGAAATCGACAGAGATGACGCAGAGACTTTTTGATCAGGCGTTTGACTTCAATCTGGCTGACAGGTATATTTTTTTCCACTCAAAGTCGTCGCTCGGGCAATTGAGTTCAAGCCCCGATGACTGGCGTATTTGAACAAATAGTCACACTGGGCGTAATGAGCTAGTGACTTGAAACACTTGCCTGTCGACAGGGAAACGTTGGGTGGGGGGGAGCCAACTTTTGCCAAACTGCTGAGATCTGCTGAGACCCCCGGGTGCCCCGTGGGTGTAGGGGTCAATTTGTGGGTTATCGCCTCTCGGCCTTTTGGCTCAAATCAATTGTGTGGCATGCCCACAGCATGATCAATGAAGGAAAGAGAAGGTGATGGCGACGGGGGACTTTACGTCGGCCCCTTCAGCGTGACTTTTGAATACAATCCGGTTTGTTGGGAAAGAAATGGACGGAATGCAGTTCGTTATGGGAAGAAGGAGTTTCGCAAAAGAAGTCATCTTTGAATTTCTTGGATTGACATCGGAACGAATCTACTGCTACAGAGATTTTCCTCTATGGAATGTTTTTAAGGTCTCCTTCACGGTGGATTACCTGTGTCAGGAAGCTTGGAACAAGTGCTTGGAACACAAGGACAAAACACTGATTTCCAACTTCAATGTGGAGCCTCTGTTCGCAAGTCGGGTAAGGACTAATACTGTCTGCATGCAAAATCCGTATGTGAAAGAGCAGGATATACAATCCTTCCTGGGTAAATACTGTGATGTAATGGGGGTTGGAACAAAATAAATAAATTTCCATGTGGAATGGAAATAGAAAATAAGCTGTCCTATTTAGAACACGGACGGGAGGAATTTAATATCCCCAGCGTCCTTCTACATTGGCGGTGTAAAGGGGTATCTTTACTTCTATGGACAGCCTAAAACATGAAGAAGATGCGGAGAAGAGGGACACATTTCAGCACTGTGCCCGAACACGTTCTGTAGAAACTGTTTGGAGGCGGATCATCTGGCAAGATATTGTAAAAAAAAAAAATTGTGTAATCTGTGTGATTCAACTGAGCACATGTTCAAAGACTGCCCAGACAGACACAACACCTGTGCACCTGTGCATCACCTGTGATCTCGAGAGACCATGCACCTGCACCTGAGAACCTCCCGAGGCCTCTTCCGGAGGCTTCTCCGAGAAAGGTGCCGGGTGATGTTTCAGAGCCCTATGCTTTAGGGAATCCGGTGGCAGGAACCTCCGCTCAACCAGAACAGGTGGCAACAGAGGAATCTTCTCAGGGGATAATAATATCAGATACCCCAGTGGAAAGTAGAATACAGTGGGGTGAAACAGAAGAGGATAAAGAGATGGATTGGAAAACAGTAGAGGGGAAGAGAACAGCAAAAAGGACAGAGGGGAGGCTGGACAACGAGAAAAAAAACAAGTAATAGAGACAGACATTCAGCAGATTCTACGCTCTGGAGAACAAGGAGCCGGGAGAGCAAGGAGCTCCAGGTCCTGAGCCGCCCTCAGCAGGAGAGCCTTCAGAGGAGGATAGTGAGGGCAGCGGGGATTCCCAGCCAGAGTTCGTGAGTTGCTCTATGGTGGACAGATTGAAGTCAACAACATTGTTTCTGACAAAGGGGAAAAGAAACGGAACATAAAAGAAAATCATGTTTTATGTCCTGCCAGTTAATGCCAGGGGATTGAGAGACAATGTAAAGAGGACATCTTTGTTTTTTTCCTTAAAGGCATTGGACTTCCAAGTGTGCTTCCTTCAGGAGTGTCACCTGAAGAACACAGAGGACATCAAAAGGTTCAGCAAGGACTGGAAGGCAGGTGCTTCAGTATGGAGCATAGGCAACGTGCACTCGGATGGGGTGGGGATATTATTTTAGGATACTGGGTTTGTAATTGAGGAGGAAACAATTATTATTCCAGGGAGGCTTGTATACGTAGATGGCAGGCTGAACAACAACAAGCTGTGCCTAGTAAACGTGTACGGTCCGGCATTAAAAGGGCAAAGGTTAGATTTCTTTAAGCACTTACCCAATGTTCTGTGCACAAACCATAGTGATAATGGGGGGGGGGGGATTTCAGCACATACTTAGAGGGGGAATATGATTTTACTGCACAATATTTAAAAAATGTTTTGGGTGACAACAACTTGGCAGACATATATAGGAGACATAATAAAAAAGGTATAGGACACACATGGAGAAAATCAAGAGGAGCAAGCAAAAGATTAGATTATCTCTTTGTATCCAAGACCATCCAAAGCTTGAGTTTCTTCATATATCCAAACTGGTTTTCAGACCACAACACAATTGGGGCTTCTTGTGAAATTAAAGGGGTGGAGATAGGAAGAGGATTTTGGAAGTTAAACATGAAGAAGCTGGAATGTGCGGAATTTAGAGCCGTCTTTACGACCTTTTATAATTCATGGAGGGATATGAAATGGGCATTTGAAAACACAGCTGAATGGTGGGAGGCATTAAAAATCAAAAGAAGGTATTTTTGTCAAATTTATAGCAAAAGGAAAAAAAAGGAAGAGAGGCATCTCGAGAAAGAACTGCAAGATGAATTACAGGCTATACATTCTGAAATAAATGAGGGTAAGCAGGTGTGCAGGGAGGAATACAGAAACATCCAAAAGAAAATAGAACACAACATTGAAACTAAGGTCAGAAACTTTACATTTTTGGCCAAAATAACAGAAAAAGAACTAGATGAAAAATGTTCCAAGTGTTTTTTTTCAGTGTTAAAGAAAAACAAAGAAAGTGTGTAATTTCCAAATTAGAAACAGGTAGGGGGAAAGTTACCAAAAAATAAGATATAATGACGCATGCTCCGGAGTTCTATCAGGCTTTGTTTTAAGAAGGGAGAATTGGATAATGCAAGAGTGGAGGAATTATTAAATAATGAAGAAAGAGCCAATTTAGAAAGGGAAGTATCCAAAAAGGAAATAGAGGAGGAATTGAAATCTCTAAACACCTGGGAGTGATGGATTACCAAAATACATTTATTGTTGTTTTTGGGGAATCCTCGGTGAGGATTTACTGGAGGTGTATAAAGAGATCTTGGTCGAGGGGATGATGCCGAAATCTATGAGGTCTGGTGTAATAAGCTTAATATACAAGAAGGGAGAAAAATACCTTTAAAAAAATTGGAGGCCCATTTTTTTGCTAAATTTGGACAATAAAAAATTGGGGAAAGTAATAACAAATAGACTGAAAGAGGTGATGCCTAGCCTGGTTAATGAAGACCAGACATGCGGGGTTATGAATAGATCCACAACATACAACCTACAGTTAACCAGGGATGTGATCGTTTGGGCCAAAGACAGAAACCTACCTTTGTGTGTGTTGAATGTTGATCAGGAGAAGGCATTTGACAGGGTCAGTCATGACTTCCTGTTCTCAATTCTAGAAAGAATGAATTGTGGTATGATTTTTGTTAATTGGATTAAGACAATGTATAAGAAAGCATACAGTAGAGTGCAAATCAACAGGTTTCTCAGCAAACCGGTACTTCAAGAAGGTGGGGTGAGACAGGGGTGCACATTGTCACCACTACTGTACGTGCCATTTGCTGAACCACTAGCGAATTTGATGAAGAACGATACATGTATAGACGGGGTGCATCTCCTAGGGAGTAACGGAGAAAGGGTTAAAATTGCCCAGTATGCAGATGATACCACTTTGTTCCTATGCTCTGACCGGGCGATAGACAGGGCGATCGTACTGTTGAAAACTTATGGAGAAGCAGTGGGGTCCAAAATGAATTTGGGGAAGTCCTCTATGATGTACTGTGGTGCCTGGGAAGGGAGAACAGAGGGCAAGGGAGGCATAACTGTCTGTAAGGATGGGCTAAAAATATTAGAGGTGCATTTCTTTCAAAGGGACGGGATAAAGGAAAATTGGGAAGGAAAGATTCAAAAAGTAAAAGGTAAAACTCAATATGTGGAAAAGCAGAAGGTTAACGATCAGCGGAAAGATTATGGTAATAAAGGCAGTTATATTACCAACTTTAATCTACCTGGCACTGGTGTTCCCAATCAATGCCAGGAGTAAAATCGTTGTGACAAGGTTGATATTTTCATTAATATGGGGTGGCTCATATGAAAGTGTAAAGAGAGAGATGATGTATGGGAAAGTATCAAAGACATCCCATGTCTGTCGGTGAAACTGGATTGTCTTTTCCTCATTCAGATGTGTAAAACTTTGTTGAAAGAAATACAGCAAATAATTTTTCTTTGTTAGGTTGTGGTTTGGGTCCACTTTAACCAATTCAGAAATGTGGCTCTCGGCCAACTGGTAGGAGGGGCCACCACTATAACACAGGCCGAGGTAGTTAAGGCAATCTCATGCTAATTCAATGTATTCTGCGCTCGTGGGTTCGACTAAACACAACATTTCTTATTTCCATTGTAAGAATATAGAGACACTGCAAAAGTATGGATTGACTAAAGAGATACCCACACTGAAGCCTTGCACAAACAATGGCAACATCAAAGATGGTAGTGTTTGTGATGCAGAGCCAATCCTCCAGAGAGACTTGAGCCTAAATGCATCACCTTAGACCACTTTGCCACGCTACCCAGCCTCTTCCTCAAAGCCAAACTTTCTCATCTGTTACCTAGGCTTGCTAAGCTCCCATTAATTTCAATCTCTTCTTTATTCCTTCTTCATTTAATTTTCTTTGTTTATATCATGTTGCTTTTTCTTTCTGTGTCAACCCATTTGTTTTTGCTGCTATGTCTGAAGAGCACATTTGTAGAGCACTTTAACAAGCTCAGAAAGGTGGATCTCTGCCAGCTGGTGGGAGGGTGGAATGGTGTTCTTCGGCTTGCAAGCATCCCCCTTTTTCCTCCAAACATAATGATGGTCATTATGGCCAGTTCTATTTTTGTGTCATCAGACCAAAGAATATTTCTCCAAAAAGTACAATCTTTGTCCCCATGTGCAGTTGCAAACCGTAGTCTGGCTTTTTTTTATGGCTTCTTCCTTGCTGAGCGGCCTTTCAGACTATGTCAATATAGGACTCGTTTTACTGTGGACATAGATACTTTTGTACCTGTTTCCTCCAGCATCTTCACAAGGTCCTTTGCTGTTGTTCTGGGATTAATTTGCACTTCTCGCACCAAAGTACGTTCATCTCTAGGAGACAGAACACATCTCCTTCCTGAGCGGTATGACGGCTGCGTGGTCCCATGGTGTTTATACTTGCATTCTATTGTTTGTACAGATGAACGTGATACCTCCACAGGTACACCTCCAATTGACTCAAATGTTGTCAATTAGCCTATCAGAAGCTTCTAAAGCCATGACATCATTTTCTGGAACTTTCCAACCTGTTTAAAGGCACAGTCAATTTAGTGAATGTAAACTTCTGATCCACTGGAATTGTGATACAGTGAATTATAAGTGAAATAATCTGTCTGTAAACAATTGTTGGAAAAATGACTTGATCAAATTAATTTGTAATTTGATCAAAGTAGATGTCCTAACCGACTTGCCAAAACTATAGTTTGTTAACAAGACATTTGTGGAGTGGTTGAAAAATGAGTTTTAATGACTCCAACCTACGTGTATGTAAACGTCCGACTTCAACTGTATATACATATTTTGTGCACATTTGTTTACATCCTCATTAGTGAGCATTTCTCCTTCGCCAAGATAATCCATCCACCTGACAGTTGTGGCATATCAAGAAGCTGATTTTTAAAAACCATGATCCATACACAGGTGCACCTTGTGCTGAGGAGAATAAAAGGTCACTCTAAAATGTGCAGTTTTGTCACACAACACAATGCTTCAGATCTTTCAAGTTTTGAACTTGCATGAGGCAAATGGTGGTTACACCAGATAGTGACTGGTGTTCTGATCCATGTCCCTACCTTTTTTAAGGTATATGTGACCAACAGATATCCTAATCCATAGATTAGGGCCTGATGAATTTATTTAAATTGACTGATTTGCTCATATGAACTGTAACTCAGTAAAATCTGAGAAATTGTTGCATGTTGCGTTTATATTTCTGTTCAGTGAATTACATATATTGTATATACACACATACTCACGCATGAATTATGTTTTTATTAGGATAAGTGACAATAACATTTACTTCCATTGTGTGTTTAAAAAATATATATTCCTCTGTTTCAGTTTCTCTTTCCAGCTGAGTAAACTTTGGTTGATGAACCTCAGGTTTGAGGACAATTCCATTTAAATTCCAGTGAATTAAGGAAAATACCTAGAAATTCCAATTCTCTTAAATGTTTTTCAATGAGGAACGTGTAATTTGAATCTGGTTTAGTTTCTGAATTGACTGGCATTGAAATGGAATTAACCACAACCCATGATGACTAATGATAAAATAATACATGCTGTATCTCCAAACAATCACTAGAGGGCAACACTGCCTGGCATGTCTTGCAATGAGAATGGGCCAAGCGTTACGATATGGAATAGCATGAATACAATGAGGGATTCCGTGTACAGCACTTTAAAATGAAAGTGAATGTGATCTCTAAAGCAAACTGGATATTGCTTGAAGAGATTCCATTGTGTATGATGATGTCATGCAAGGAAGCTGAGTTGAGCTGAAAAATCGAAAGTGAAACTATCGGAGATACACTGTCAAAACATTGGAGGTAGAATGGGTAGGTTAATTACCTGAGAAAGGTAGAAACAATGTAAAAATATTTTTGCAACGTATCCACAGCCAGTCAGTTGCACAACATTGGGATCTATAAGGCATAGATTTGAGTTTTTCAACAGCGGTAGCTATACAGTACTGGATTTATTGTTGTTACTATCTAACTTACATGTATGTTTTGCTTTCTCTCACAGTCCTGTCAAATGACCACTGTACAGCTGTTATGGTGATCAGGGTTGACTTTAATTCAGTTAGTTCAGTAAAATGTCTTCATAATAAATGATGGGAGATTTGAATTAAATTATTCACTGAATTGACCCTAGCCCTGGTGGTGACTATACAAAATACTCTTTATACAGGGAGAAGATGGAGTTTAGTTCAGTCGAAAAGCAAGAGGTTTGTGTTGTTCAATGGCACCTTGTAGAGGTCGACCGATTATGATTTTTCAACGCCAATACCGATTATTGGAGGACCAAAAAAAGCCGATACGGATTAATCGGACGATTTTTAAAAATGTATTTATTTATTTGTAATAATGACAATTACAACAATACTGAATGAACACTTTTATTTTAACTTAATATAATACATCAATAAAATCAATTTAGCCTCAAATAAATAATGAAACATGTTCAATTTGGTTTAAATAATGCAAAAACAAAGTGTTGGAGAAGAAAGAAAAAGTGCAATAGGTGCCATGTAAAAAAGCTAACGTTTAAGTTCCTTGCTCAGAACATGAGAACATATGAAAGCTGAAGGTTCCTTTTAACACAAGTCTTCAATATTCCCAGGTAAGACATTTTAGGTTGTAGTTATTATAGAAATTATAGGACTATTTTTCTCTCTACCATTTGACTATTGGATGTTCTTATAGGCACTTTGATATTGCCAGTATAACAGTATAACAGTGTAACAGCTTCCGTCCCTCTCCTCGCCCCTACCTGGGCTCGAACCAGGAACACATCGACAACAGTCACCCTCGAAGCATCGTTACCCATCGCTCCACAAAAGCCGCGGCCCTTGCAGAGCAAGGGGAACAACTACTCCAAGTCTCAGAGCGAGTGACGTTTGAAACGTTGGACTAGTTAACCGTATGGTTGCAAGATTGAATCTCCGAGCTGACAAGGTAAAAATCTGTCGTTCTGCCCCTGAACAAGGCAGCTAACCCGCCATTCCTAGCCCGTCATTGAAAATAAGAATGTGTTCTTAACTGAATTGCCTAGTTAAATAAAGGTGTAAATATATATATATATATATACACACTGCTCAAAAAAATAAAGGGAACACTTAAACAACACAATGTAACTCCAAGTCAATCACACTTCTGTGAAATCAAACTGTCCACTCAGGAAGCAACACTGATTGACAATAAATGTCACATGCTGTTGTGCAAATGGAATAGACAACAGGTGGAAATTATAGGCAATTAAAAAGACACCCCCAATAAAGGAGTGGTTCTGCAGGTGGGGACCACAAACCACTTCTCAGTTCCTGTGCTTCCTGGCTGATGTTTTGGTCACTTTTGAACGCTGGCGGTGCTTTCACTCTAGTGGTAGCATGAGACGGAGTCTACAACCCACACAAGTGGCTCAGGTAGTGCAGCTCATCCAGGATGGCACATCAATGCGAGCTGTGGCAAGAAGGTTTGCTGTGTCTGTCAGCGTAGTGTCCAGAGCATGGAGGCGCTACCAGGAGACAGGCCAGTACATCAGGAGACGTGGAGTAGGCCGTAGGAGGGCAACAACCCAGCAGCAGGACCGCTACCTCCGCCTTTGTGCAAGGAGGAGCACTGCCAGAGCCCTGCAAAATGACCTCCAGCAGGCCACAAATGTGCATGTGTCTGCTCAAACGGTCAGAAACAGACTCCATGAGGGTGGTATGAGGGCCCGACGGCCACAGGTGGGGGTTGTGCTTACAGCCCAACACAGTGCAGGACGTTTGGCATTTGCCAGAGAACACCAAGATTGGCAAATTCGCCACTGGCGCCCTGTGCTCTTCACAGATGAAAGCAGGTTCACACTGAGCACGTGACAGACGTGACAGAGTCTGGAGACGCCGTGGAGAACGTTCTGCTGCCTGCAACATCCTCCAGCATGACCGGTTTGGCGGTGGGTCAGTCATGGTGTGGGGTGGCATTTCTTTGGGGGGCCGTACAGCCCTCCATGTGCTCGCCAGAGGTAGCATGACTGCCATTAGGTACCGAGATGAGATCCTCAGACCCCTTGTGAGACCATATGCTTGTGCGGTTGGCCCTGGGTTCCTCCTAATGCAAGACAATGCTAGACCTCATGTGGCTGGAGTGTGTCAGCAGTTCCTGCAAGAGGAAGGCATTGATGCTATGGACTGGCCCGCTCGTTCCCCAGACCTGAATCCAATTGAGCACATCTGGGACATCATGTCTCGCTCCATCCACCAACGCCACGTTGCACCACAGACTGTCCAGGAGTTGGCGGATGCTTTAGTCCAGGTCTGGGAGGAGATCCCTCAGGAGACCATCTGCCACCTCATCAGGAGGATGCCCAGGCATTGTAGGGAGGTCATACAGGCACGTGGAGGCCACACACACTACCAAGCCTCATTTTGACTTGTTTTAAGGACATTACATCAAAGTTGGATCAGCCTGTAGTGTGATTTTCCACTTTAATTTTGAGTGTGACTCCAAATCCAGACCTCCATGGGTTGATAAATTTGATTTCCATTGATACATTTTGTGTGATTTTGTTGTCAGCACATTCAACTATGTAAAGAAAAAAGTATTTAATAAGAATATTTCATTCATTCAGATGTCGGATGTGTTATTTTAGTGTTCCCTTTATTTTTTGAGCAGTATATATATATATATATATATAATTGGTGTCCAAAAATGCAGATTTCCGATTGTTATAAAAACCTGAAATCGGCCCTAAATAATCGGCTATTCCGATTAATCGGTCGATCTCTGATTAGGATCAAGAATCGTTACCCCTACCCGATGTCCGCCGCCTTGGAGTTGGCCCTAGGAGCCCAATTCTTCACCAAACGACCTCTGCAACGCTTAAAATCTGGTGAGAATCAGGGAGATGAGTGGAAAACTGCCTTTAACACCCCTAGTGGTCACTGAGTATTTAGTCATGACCTTCGGAATATCGAACTCACCGGCAGTCTTTCAGTCACTGATCAATGACACTCTTAGGGATATGTTGAATCGGTTCGTCTTAGTTTACCTTGACGACATCCTGATCTTCTCCAAAAACCCTTCTGGAACACATATGGCCCTGTCCCACCTCACTCAAGGAGGTTTTTGCAGGAATCCCGAGGCTGACAGGGCATTCATAGAGCTCCTGATCCTACTCGCCCCTTTATGGTAGAGGTGGACATCTCGGACACCGGAGCTGGGGCGGTCCTTTCACAGCGGAATGAGGAGGACAAGAAACTGCACCCATGCGCCTTTCTCTCCAAGCGGTTCTCGACCACCGGAAGGCAACTACGATGTAGGTAACTGGGAGCTCTTGGCAGTTAAGTGGGCCCTTGAGGGGCGGAGACACTGGTTGGAACCACTGCTTTATATTCTGGTCTCTTCTCTGCACCTGGGTC
>NW_024607736.1:0-35562 GCF_018296145.1 Oncorhynchus tshawytscha | reverse complement strand
AGGATGATCTTCAGCATGCACATAGACACGCTACCAGCAGGGGGAGACACTGGTTCACAACAAACAAACAATATGTTACAGTTCCTCTCACAGATTAGACACTTCCTCCTGTGTGAGATTAGTCTGTGTCTGGACACGATTACAGTTCTTCTATTAATACACTGAGTGTACAAAACATTAAGAACACCTGCTCTTTCCGTGACAAGACTGACCAGGTGAATCCAGGTGAAAGCTATGATCTTTATTGATGTTACCTGTTAAATCCACTTCAATCAGTGTAGATGAAGGGGAGGAGACAGGTTGAAGACATCCACTTGAGACAACTGAGACATGGATTGTGGGAAGCCATTCAGAGGGTGAATGGGAAAGACAAAATATTGAACGTTCTTTGAAACCTATGTGATAGGTGCCAGGATGAATTTCAGCTGTGAGTGTAAAAACTGGGGTGAAACTCAATGGAGTCAACATGGGCCACCTGTTCTTATGCTTAAACGAGCAGAGGCTCTTCTGAGGTATGTTGCAATTCAATATTTAGGAAGGTAGTTCTTAATGTTTTGTGCACTCAGTGTACATCAGGCATACAATATTTAAGATGTCTATTTGTGTGTGTGAGTATTTGTGTGTTTGTGTGTCTTACCAGATTTCAATGGACAGAGTTCCACTATCTCCTTGGTGTCGTTGGCCCAGCTGACTTGGTTGCTGTGGTTACAAATGATGGAACCCCTGCCACATAGACAGAGAGCAGGGGGACAGTGGAGGTCTCAGCCCCTCTACTCTCTCCTCCCACCTGAGAGCAGGTGCTGTTGTTACAGCTGGAGGTGACAGAGGTTTTCTGACCTCTGCAGGTCACAGTCACGTTACAGATGCCATTAATGGAGGAGACAGAGTCCACTGTCAGAACTGGTGGCTCAACTCTCTCTGAAAACAAATAGACAAACTGGGATAAATGGAGTTGTATACAGGAGCTAGAAAATGTTTGGTCAAGTAACTCTAGTGCTACCAAACAACAGCAAGAAGAACAACAACAAATAACAAGGATAAACCTACCTTGAACTACCAACACGTATTTAGCAACATTTCTGTCATTGTTACCACTCACTACTGCATCATAAAGTCCACTGTCTCCGTCCTGTATGTTCTTCAGTAGCAGAGAGAAGTCTCCCACACTAAATTCAGCCCTGTTGTTGTACCTAGGTACCTTTCAAAGGTAACTTTTGGGGGTACTTTAAAACAACTCTCTAATTTTCTGTTAAACTTCCAAAAACACAGCACATCAACCTCTTGGAGTTGAACATTTGTCTGAGACATTCAGGATGAATCCATAATGTCCCTTCAGCATAAACAATCAGAGGTCTCAGCACTGGGCTCTGAAATAAACACAGAAAATGAAAGTCTCAGCACTGGGCTCTGACATAAAAATAGAAAGGGTCTTTGCACTGGGCTCTAAATAAAGGTTATAATCCAGAGGTCTCAGCACTGGGCTCTGAAATAAACACAGAGGTCTCAGCACTGGGCTCTGAAATAAACACAGAGGTCTCAGCACTGGGCTCTGAAATAAACACAGAATAGTTGATGTGATGAAGAGGAAATGATGAGGATGATGAGGATGATGAGAATGGCATGATGAGGATGAATCCATAATTCCACAAGTATTAATGACGGCTTTGAATGTTATACACAATCATGTGACATAGCAAGCTCTTATCCTGTGTTTAAAGCCTTATACAGAAATGATAATTACACAGAAAAACACTGAAAGTAATTGTCTGAGGATTGTTGTAGATCTGACATAAAAATAAAATCTCAGGGTCAGTTTGATGAAAAAGCTTTAAATAAACACTGTTATAATCCAGGTCATGTCACAAACCACATGGCCCTGAATCAACATTATACTAGAATGAGAACAGGCTACTCTGGAGAATCATTCTTCTTTAAGAAAGTTTGATCAAAGCTGAATGAATGTCTGTAGACTACTTTGAATCAACACTGTTTTACTCAGGAAGATCTAGATATGTCTGTAGGCTACTTTGAATAAACACTGTTTTACTCAGAATGATCTAGATATGTCTGTAGACTACTTTGAATCAACACTGTATAACTCAGGAAGATCTAGATATGTCTGTAGACTACTTTGAATCAACACTATAAAACTCAGGAAGATCTAGATATGTCTGTAGACTACTTTGAATCAACACTATAAAACTCAGGAAGATCTAGATATGTCTGTAGGCTACTTTGAATCAACACTGTATAACTCAGGAAGATCTAGATATGTCTGTAGGCTACTTTGAATCAACACTATATAACTCAGGAAGATCTAGATATGTCTGTAGGCTACTTTGAATCAACACTGTATAACTCAGGAAGATCTAGATATGTCCGTCGTTTTATTGGGTATCTGTACTTTACTATTTATATTTTTGACAACTTTTACTTTTACTTCACCACATTACTGAAGAAAACAATGTACTTTTTCCTCCATACATTTTCCCTGACACCCAAAAGTACTTGTTCCATTTAGAATGCTTAGCAGGACAGGAAAATGTTCCCATTCACACATTTATCAAGAGGAGATCCCTGGTCATCCCTACTGCCTCTGATCTGGCGGACTCCCTTAAGAAATAAAACATCTGGTTTGCTTAATATAAGGAATGTGAAATGATTTAAACTTGTACTTTTCATACTAAAGTATATTTTAGCAAATACATTTGCTGTTGATACTTAAGTTTAATTGTTTTACTTTTACTCAAGAAGTATTTTACTGAGTGACTTTTACTAGAGTCATTTTCTATTAAGGTATCTATACTTTTACTGAAGTATGACAGTTGACTGCTCTTTATGAGGCCCAGACAACAGAACCTGAGAGAAACACAAAAGCCTACCTGATGATGCTATGCAGGTCAGCAATCCAATCCCTAAAAGGAGAGACATGGTGTTGAGATGGTGCTCCAATGAATATAATAGATAGGTAGACGGACGGACAGATTAACATATGAAATGTTTGCTTCTGTCTGTGTTTCCTGTTGAGCAACTTCTCTTTTCTGGCTCAACCCACACTGACAGCAGTAACACCAGCAGGATAGGTGTGATTCATGATGATTCATTGTGTGTCTTGCAAGTAAAGACAACTTGTAACTAAAATCGAGCCTGTGTTTATGTGCATCTCCCCAACAGAGAAATTCAAATCATTTACAGGACATTTCTGTACTAAATAAGATGCAACAGCAGAAAACTATAGATTCAGAGATCAACAACATTTGAGCCATGTTTGTTCAGGCTTTTTTCAACTTGAATGATACATTGAATAGTAAACACGTATTTGACTCCCTGTCAGGTGAGTCATTAGGGGACATTGGCTATTATAGTAAATAAAGAAACTGGTAAATATCAGCACATGATTATCAAAGTTTAGGTATTTATGACACAGGCAACATCCTGGAGGAGAACCTGGTTCAGTCTGATTTCCACCAGACACTGGGATATGAATTCCCCTTTCAGCAGAACAATAACCTAGAACACAATGTCACATCTACACTGGAGTTGCTTACCAAGAAGACAATGAGTTTTCCTGAGTGGCCGAGTTACAGATTTGACTTAAGGCTTCCTGTTAATTAAGGCTGTTTTCAAGGTTTTACTGTTAACCTACAAAGCATTACAAGGGCTTGCTCCTACCTATATCTCTGATTTGGTCCTGTCGTACATACCTACACGTACGCTACGGTCACAAGACGCAGGCCTCCTCATTGTCCCTACAATTTCTAAGCAAACAGCTGGAGGCAGGGCTTTATCCTATAGAGCTCCATTTTTATGGAATGTTCTGCCTATTCATGTGATAGACGCAGACTCGGTCTAGTCCTTTATGTCTTTACTGAAGAGTAATCTCTTCAGTAGGTCCCATGATTGAGTGTAGTCTGGCCCAGGGGTGCGAAGGTGAACAGCAAGGCACAGGAGCGAAGAACCACCTTTGCTGACTCTGCCTGGCTGGCTCCCCTCTCTCCACTGGGATTCTCTGCCGCTGACCCTATTACTGGGGCTCAGTTGGTAGAGCTGAATGGCATTTATTACATTGTCCTTATCAGGAGCGCATCCTCCTTAATCTCCTCCCACCAGCCACCTATGATGTGTGGGCCCTGGTCAAAAGTAGTGCACTGAATAGGGAATAGGGTTCTATAGGGTCCTGGTCTATAGTAGTGCATTATGTAGGGAATAGGGTTCTATAGGGTCCTGGTCTATAGTAGTGCACTATGTAGGGAATAGGGTTCTTTAGGGTCCTGGTCTAAAGTAGTGCACTATGTAGGGAATAGGGTTCTTTAGGGTCCTGGTCTATAGTAGTGCACTATGTAGGGAATAGAGGGCCATGTGGGACGTAGTCATGGTTCTCAGAACCCCTGCCTGGCCTGCACACTGTCCTGATCATAGTATGTTCATTTGGGTTGAGTTGCTTTACATAACATACCATTGACATTTGTCACCCTATGTACTGTAACTCTGATGGGGAGGGACTCTTATATTAACCCTATGTACTGTAACTCTGATGGGGAGGGACTCTTATAATACCCTATATTCACTGACAACGATGAGACAGCCTATAGGGAGCAGGTCAGAGACCTGACCGTGTGGTGCAAGGACAACAGTGGTGCCAGAATAACAACCTCTCCCTCAACGTAGCCAAGACTAAGGATATGATCGTGGACTACAGGAAAAGGATGACCGAGTACGCCCCCATTCTCATCGACGGGGCTGTAGGTGAGCAGGTTGAGAGCTTCAAGTTCCTTGGTGTCCACATCACTAACAAACTAGAATGGTCCAAACACACCAAGACAGCTGTGAAGAGGGCACGACAAAGCCTATTCCCCCTCAGGAAACTAAAAAGATTTGGCATGGGTCCTGAGAACCTCAAAATGTTCTACAGCTGCAACAGTGGTTGCATCACTGCCTGCTACGGCAATTGCTCGGCCTCCGACCGCAAGGCACTACAGAGGGTAGTGCGTACGGCCCAGTACATCACTGGCCTGCCATCCAGGATATCTACACCAGGCGGTGTCAGAGGAAGGACCTAAATATTGTCAAAGACCCCAGCCACCCCAGTCATAGACTGTTCTCTCTACTACCGCATGGCAAGCGGAGTGCCAAGTCTAGGACAAAAAGGCTTCTCAACAGTTTTTACCACCAAGCCATAAGACTGCTGAACAAGTAATCAAGTGGCTACCCTGACTATTTGCATTGTGTGCCCCACCCCCAACCACTATTTGAAGCTGCTGCTACACTCTGTTTATCATATATGCACAGTCAATTTAACTATACATTCATGTACATATGTACATACTACCTCAAATGGCACGACCAACCAGTACTCCCGCACATTGGCTAACCGGGCTATCTGCATTGTGTCCCACCACCCACCAACCCCTATTTAAGCTACTGCTACTCTCTGTTCATCATATATGCATAGTCACTTTAACCGTATCTACAAGTACAGACTACCTTAATCAGTCTGACTAAACAGTGTCTGTATGTAGCCTCGCTACTTTTATAGCCTCGCTACTGTATACAGCCTCGCTACTGTTATTCACTGTCTTTTTACTCTTGTTTTTATTTCTTTACTTACCTATTGTTCACCTAATACCTTTTTTGCACTATTGGTTAGAGCCTGTAAGTAAGCATTTCACTGTTGTTTTATTCTTTATTTACCTTTATTTTACCTTTATTTTACTAGGCAAGTCAGTTAAGAACACATTCTTGTTTTCAATGACGGCCTAGGAACAGTTGGTTAACTGCCTTGTTCAGGGGCAGAACGACAGATTTGTACCTTGTCAGTTCAGGGATTTGATCTTGCAACACTAGGCTACCTGTCCACCGCTCTAAACACTAGGCTACCTGTATTCGGCGCACGTGACAAATAAACATTGATTTGATTTGATTAACCCTATGTACTGTAACTCTGATGGGGAGGGACTCTTATAAAACCCTACAGTGTGTACTGTAACTCTGATGGGGAGGGACTCTTATATAACCCTATGTTCTGTAACTCTGATGGGGAGGGACTCTTATGTAACACTATGTACTGTAACTAACTCTGATGGGGAGGGGGACTCCCTTATGTAACCCCTACAGTGTGTACTGTAACTCTGATGGGGAGGGACTCTTATATAACCCTATGTTCTGTAACTCTGATGGGAGGGACTCTTATAACACTAACCCTGATGGGGAGGGACTACTGTAACTCTGATAGGGAGGGACTCTTATATACTCCCAACAAAATGTTTACTAACAGGCCCTTCCCAACAATGCAGAGACAAACAACAGGTATAGACTAACAGTGAAATGTTTCCCACAGGCCCTTCCAGTGAAATGTTTACAACAATTCCCAACAATGAGAGACAAACAACAGGTATAGACTAACAGTGAAATGTTTATGTTCCCAACAATGCAGAGACAAACAACAGGTATAGACTAACAGTGAAATGTTTACTAACCCTTCCCAACAATGCAGAGACAAACAACAGGTATAGACTAACAGTGAAATGTTTACAACAGGCCCTTCCCAACAATGCAGAGACAAACAACAGGTATAGACTAACAGTGAAATGTTTACAACAGGCCCTTAACAGGCCCTTCCCAACAATGCAGAGACAAACAACAGGTATAGACTAACAGTGAAATGTTTACTGAAATGTTTACAGGCCCTTCCCAACAATGCAGAGACAAACAACAGGTATAGACTAACAGTGAAATGTTTACTAACAGGCCCTTCCCAACAATACAGAGACAAACAACAGGTATAGACTAACAGTGAAATGTTTACTAACAGGCCCTTCCCAACAATTATAGACCAGTGAAATGTTTACTAACAGGCCCTTCCCAACAATACAGAGACAAACAACAGGTATAGACTAACAGGCCCTGAAATAAAGACATTCCCAACAATACAGAGACAAACAACAGGTATAGACTAACAGTGAAATGTTTACAGGCCCTTCCCAACAATACAGGACAAACAACAGGTATAGACTAACAGTGAAATGTTTACAGGCCCTTCCCAACAATACAGAGACAAACAACAGGTATAGACTAACAGTGAAATGTTTTCCCAACAATACAGAGACAAACAACAGGTATAGACCAGTGAAATGTTTACAGGCCCTTCCCAACAATACAGAGACAAACAACAGGTATAGACTAACAGTGAAATGCTTTTCCCAACAATACAGAGACAAACAACAGGTATAGACTAACAGTGAAATGTTTACCCTTCCCAACAATACAGAGACAAACAACAGGTATAGACTAACAGTGAAATGTTTACAGGCCCTTCCCAACAATACAGGACAAACAACAGGTATCCAGTTCAATTTTAAGGCCCTTCCCAATACAGAGACAAACAACAGGTATAGACTAACAGTGAAATGTTTACAGGCCCTTCCCAACAATACAGAGACAAACAACAGGTATAGACTAACAGTGAAATGTTTACAACAGGCCCTTCCCAACAATACAATATAGACAGAAATGTTTACAACACCCTTCCCAACAATTAGTATAGACTAACAGTGAAATGTTTACTAACAGGCCCTTCCCAACAATACAGAGACAAACAACAGGTATAGACTAACAGTGAAATGAAATTTTACTTACAGGCCCTTCCCAACAATACAGAGACAAACAACAGGTATAGACTAACAGTGAAATGACAGGCCCTTCCCAACAATACAGTATAGACTAACAGTGAAATGCTTACAGGCCCTTCCCAACAATACAGAGACAAACAACAGGTATAGACTAACAGACTAACAGTGAAATGAAATTTTAACAGGCCCTTCCCAACAATGCAGAGACAAACAACAGGTATAGACTAACAGTGAAATGTTTACTAACAGGCCCTTCCCAACAATACAGAGACAAACAACAGGTATAGACTAACAGTGAAATGTTTACTAACAGGCCCTTCCCAACAATGCAGAGACAAACAACAGGTATAGACTAACAGTGAAATGTGGCCCTTCCCATTTAGACTAACAGTGAAATGTTTACTAACAGGCCCTTCCCAACAATGCAGAGACAAACAACAGGTATAGACTAACAGTGAAATGTTTACTAACAGGCCCTTCCCAACAATACAGAGACAAACAACAGGTATAGACTAACAGTGAAATGTTTACTAACAGGCCCTTCCCAACAACAATGCAGACAAACAACAGAGACAAACAACAGGTATAGACTAACAGTGAAATGTTTACAGGCCCTTCCCAACAATACAGAGACAAACAACAGGTATAGACTAACAGTGAAATGTTTACAAACAATACAGAGACAAACAACAGGTAGACTAACAGTGAAATGTTTACTTACAGGCCCTTCCCAACAATGCAGAGCAAAGAAAATAGAGAAATAATAGAAAAGTAAAAATCCTATGAATTAATAAATAAATACACCATGAGTAAAGAGAAATAAAGATAATTAAATACACGGGCTAACAGTACCCAGTCGATGTGCAGGGGTACAAGGTCATCAAGGTAGATATGTACAGTTGCTGTTGGAAGTTTACATACACCTTAGCCAAATACATTTTAACTCAGTTTTCACAATTCTGACATTTAATCCTAGTAAAAATTCCCTGTTTTAGGTCAGTTAGGATCACTACTTCATTTTAAGAATGTGAAACGTCAGAATAATAGTAGAGAGAATGATTTCTTTCAGCTTTTATTTCTTTCATCACATTCCCAGTGGGTCAGAAGTTTACATACACTCAATTAGTATTTGGTAGCATTGCCTTTATTAACTTGGGTCAAACGTTTCGTGTAGCCATCCACAAGTTTCCTACAATAAGTTGGGTGAATTTTGGCCCATTCCTCCTGACAGAGCTGGTGTTAACTGAGTCAGGTTTATAGGCCTCTTTGCTCACGCACGCTTTTTCAGTTCTGCCCACAAATGTTCTATAGGATTGAGGTCAGGGCTTTGTGATGGCCACGCCAATACCTTGACTTTGTTATCCTTAAGCCATTTTGCCACAACTTTGGAAGTATGCTTGGGCTCATTGTCCATTTGGAAGATCCATTTGCGACCAAGCTTCAACTTCAACTTTACTGATGTCTTGAGATGTTGCTTCAATATATCCACATCATTTTCCTACCTCATGATGCCATCTATTTTGTGAAGTGCACCAGTGAAGTGCAAGCCTCCCCATTTTTCCTCCAAACATAACAATGGTCATTATGGCCAAACAGTTCTATTTTTGTTTCATTAGACCAGGGACACTTCTCCAAAAAAGTATGATCTTTGTCCCCATGTGCAATTGCAAACCGTAGTCTGGCTTTTTAATGGCGGTTTTGGAGCAGTAGCTTCTTCCTTTCTGAGTGGCCTTTCAGGTTATGTCAATAAAGGACTCGTTTGACTGTGGATATAGATACTTTTGTACCTGTTTCCTCCGGCATCTTCACAAGGTCCTTTGCTGTTGTTCTGGGATTGATTTGCACTTTTCGCACCAAAAACGTTCATCTGTAGGAGACAGAACGCGTCTCCTTCCTGAGTGGTACGGTGGCTGCGTGGTCCCATGGTGTTGCGTACTATTGTTTGTACAGATGAACGTGGTACCTTCAGGCGTTTGGAAATTGCTCCCATTTTACCAGACTTGTGGAGGTCTACCATTTGTTTTGAGGTCTTTGTTAATTTCTTTTGATTTTCCCACGATGTAAAGCAAAGAAGCACTGAGTTTGAAGTTAGGCCTTGAAATAGATCCACAGGGTTACCTCCAATTGCCTCAAATGATGTTAATTAGCCTAACAGAAGCTTCTCATGCCATGACATCATTTTCTGGAAATGTCCAAGTTGTTTAAAGGCACAGTCAACTTGTGTATGTAAACTTCTGACCCACTGGAATTGTGATACAGTTATTTTTAAGGAAATAATCTTTCTGTAAACAATTGTGGAAAAATGACTTGGTCATGCACAAAGTTGTCCTAGCAGGAGGAGGTAGAGACATGGTCTGTCTGCCCAATATAAAGGATCAAAACTGTCAGAGGAACAAAAATAGCTGAAATAGGAAAGTATACCAGTTTCATTTAAGGACCAGAATGTTGACAGCTGTACCCTACAGGTTTCAAAATAGCTGGGAAGAGATTTTTATGTACCGATTCCAAAAAGCCACGGAGTGAAAGACTTCATATTTAAAATGACGCAAGATTTAACATTCATCTCAAATTGACCCTAGAAATAGCTTTGTTCGGTGATCTGATGAGACCTGGTCAGTCGATTACTACTATACTAATACTCTTAGTAAAGGTATTTATCTTCAGCTCGCAATCTGGGGATTCTATTCAATTAGATAGATTCAAATTGTATGTTAAACATCACAGCATAGTTGAAAGATGCACTGCATTCAAATGCACACATGTGCACACACACAGATATATACACACAGATATACACATGTGCACACACACAGATATATACACACAGATATACACACACACACATGTGCACAGACACAGATATACACACACATACATGTGCACACACACAGACATACAGACACAGACATGCACACACACAGATATACACCCACAGATATACACACACAGAAATGCACACACAGACATACACACATATACATGTGCACACACACACAGACATTAACACACATTATTATCAATGCATAACCACTTTAATAACTCTACCTACATGTACATTATTACCACAATTACCTCAACACCGGTGCCACATTGACCCTGTACCGGTACCCCTGTATATAGTCTCCACATTGACCCTGTACCGGTACCCCCTGTATATAGTCTCCACATTGACTCTGTACTGGTACCCCCTGTATATAGTCTCCACATTGACTCTGTACCGTAATACCCTGTATATAGCCTCCACATTGACACTGTACCAGTACCCCCTGTATATAGTCTCCACATTGACTCAGTACCGGCACCTCCTGTATATAGCCTCCACATTGACTCTTTACCGGTACCCCCTGTATATAGTCTCCACATTGACTCAGTACCAGGCACCTCCTGTATATAGCCTCCACATTGACTCTGTTCCGGAATCCCTGTATATAGCCTCCACATTGACTCTGTACACGGTACCCCCTGTATATAGTCTCCACATTGACTCTGTCAATGCCCCCTGTATATAGCCTCCACATTGACTCTGTATTACCCCCTGTATATAGCCTCCACATTGACTCTGTACCGTAATACCCTGTATGTAGCCTCCACATTGACTCTGTACCGTAATACCCTGTATATAGCCTCCACATTGACTCTGTACCGTAATACCCCTGTATATAGCCTCCACATTGACTCTGTACCGGTACCCCCTGTATATAGCCTCCACATTGACTCTGTACCGGTACCCCCTGTATATAGCCTCCACATTGACTCTGTACCGGTACCCCTGTATATAGTCTCCACATTGACTCTGTACCGGTACCCCCTGTATATAGCCTCCACATTGACTCTGTTCCGGTACCCCCTGTATATAGCCTCCACATTGACTCTGTACCGTAATACCCCCTGTATATAGCCTCCACATTGACTCTGTACTGTAATAACACCTGTATATAGCCTCCACATTGACTCTGTACTGTAATACCCCCTGTATATAGCCTCCACATTGACTCTGTACCGTAATACCCCCTGTATATAGCCTCCACATTGACTCTGTACCGTAATACCCCCTGTATATAGCCTCCACATTGACTCTGTACCGGTACCCCCTGTATATAGCCTCCACATTGACTCTGTACCGGTACCCCCTGTATATAGCCTCCACATTGACTCTGTACCGGTACCCCCTGTATATAGCCTCCACATTGACTCTGTACCGGTACCCCCTGTATATAGTCTCCACATTGACTCTGTACCAGTACCCCTGTATATAGCCTCCACATTGACTCTGTACCGGTACCCCTGTATATAGCCTCCACATTGACTCTGTACCGTAATACCCTGTATATAGCCTCCACATTGACTCTGTACCGGCATATAGCCTCCACATTGACTCTGTACCGTAATACCCTGTATATAGCCTCCACATTGACTCTGTACCGGTACCCCCTGTATATAGCCTCCACATTGACTCTGTACCGGTACCCCCTGTATATAGCCTCCACATTGACTCTGTACCGTAATACCCCTGTATATAGCCTCCACATTGACTCTGTACCGGTACCCCCTGTATATAGCTTCCACATTGACTCTGTACCAGTAATACCCCTGTATATAGCCTCCACATTGACTCTGTACCGGTACCCCCTGTATATAGCCTCCACATTGACTCTGTACCGGTACCCCTGTATATAGACTCCACATTGACTCTGTACCGGTAGCCCCTGTATATAGCCTCCACATTGACTCTGTACCGTAATACCCTGTATATAGCCTCCACATTGACTCTGTACCCCTGTATATAGACTCCACATTGACTCTGTACCGGTACCCCTTGTATATAGCCTCCACATTGACTCTGTACCGGTACCCCCTGTATATAGCCTCCACGTTGACTCTGTACCGGTACCCCCTGTATAAACCCCCACTATTGTTATTCATTGCTGCTCTTTAATTATTTGTTATTCTCATCTCTTTTCTTAAAACTGCATTGTTCTTTTAAGGGCTTGTAAATAAGCATTTCACTGTTAGGTACCTGTTGTATTCGGCGCATATGACAAATAACATTTGATTTGATAGACACACGTAAATAGTGCCACACATGCACTCAGACGCATCCAGTTGTTCTTGCTGTTTAGAGTTTTGTTGTCCTTGATGTCTTTTGTTTTTTGCAGTGTTGCTTTCTATTGTTTTCCTTTGTTATCCTCTTCTTCTTTTTTATTGGTTGTTGGCGCATTGTGGGACGGTGGCTTGGTGGGGGGGATTGTAATGAGAGGTTTCTTTCGGGGTGGGGGGGCTGTTAGGGGGGTTATCGGAGAGTTGTGGGGCAGCTCTCGAGAACTGTTAGAGGATCTTGGATGGTTGTTGGCCTGGCGGTTGGGAGCTTGTCCCGGTGGCTGATAGGTCGCTGGTCCGGCTCCCTGATTTGACTTGATGGGAGATCTGTTTGATGTGGCCCTGGGCGGGGGCTTCACCTTGGTTGCTCCTGTGGTTCGCTCTGGATGGGAGTGTCTGCTAGATGACTGAATATAATGTATATGTTGAGTGGCTTCACTGCAGGTAGATTGTATGTTTGTTTGTATGTAACAATTTGATTGTATGTTTTAATATTTAATTTTAAAAATGAAAACAATTGTTGGAAGTGAAGATGATGGTTTTGATGATGAAGGTATGGGTCGTAGACATATTATTATTGTATTTCTATGACATGGATCAGATTTGGAATGCTTTTGATTAGGAACATTTTGGTCGACGGGTTTTTTCTCTGCTCAGACAGGAGTAATAAAAGCCTAGTGCACTTATTTTTTTAAAATTGTGATTTATCAGGGGTGCTGCAGCACCCATACATCCCGCAGCTATGTTAGCAGTAACCTGTAAATCATGGCATTAGCATAAAGTAGCTAGCTTTCTAGCTTCCTTGCTCAAAGCGCAAAAAAAAGCCAATTAAATGAATTTTGGGCCTAGAGCAGATCTGCCCTGGGACTCTTGAAGAAATAAAACTGCAGCTCAAGGCTCAATGCGATGTCACTGCAGTGAGTCATAGGAAACAATCTGTCACCGAAAATAACAACTTCTTCAATTCTGTGTGACCTTGTGGTGGTTTTGACAGGAAAGTCCCACCATACACTCTTAGAAAAAAAGGTGCTATCTAACGCCTAAAAGGGTTATTCGGCTGGCCCCATGGGAGACCCCTTTGAAGAACCCTTTTTGGTTCCAGTTACATCCTTTTCCACAGAAGTTAGTACATGGAACCAAAAAGGGTTCTCCTATGGGGACAGCCGAAGACCCCTTTTAAAACATTTTTTTTCTAAGAGTGTAGGCTGCTTTACAGTTTCCATGGTGATGTGTGTCAAACCATGTGCCATATTAGAAGGATACTGTACAAGGCTGAACCAGTTATTCAACTTCCTAGTAGTTATACATTTGTAACTATTTCCATCAAATGTATATACAAGCCGACCTTTGACACATTTATGAAATATGACATATGACAAAGTTGGTGCTCAGTAACTTAAGCTGGTGGGAAAACTGATGAGGGCACCTTTGATTCATCTTTATATAAGCTCACACATATTGTTATTTGAGGTGAATATATTTGCATGATTACTAATAATAATAAAGTAGATATGTTTTTGTTGATACAAGCTAAACTGAGATGTTTTCTATTATGTTTTTGTATACACATCAATCAATAGAGCTAAACATAGTGTATAGGTTAAATACTTTCCACTAGTGTGGCAGATTCATTGGTACACCAGCTTATTATGGTATCTAAGGTTAATAAACAAACAATAACGGGTTTCTATTCGTTTTCAGAGAGACTTGAGTCACCAGTCCCATCAATAGCATTTGTAAGGTGACTGTGACCTGCAGAGTTCAGAACAACTCTGTCACCTCCAGCTGTAACAGCCGCACCTGCTCTCAGGTGGGAGGAGAAAGTAGAGGGGCTGAGACCTCCACTGTCCCCCTGCTCTCTGTCTATGTGGCAGGGGGTTCCATCATCTGTGACAACAGCGAACAAGTCAGATGGGCCTACAGATGTCAGATCTTAACTTGATTTTGTTGCAGATAATTTTGCTGATGCAAAAAAAGAAGGAAATTCAAATGAGCCTTGTGAGTGGCTGAAAATGAGCAGTTATCTTTTTCTCCATGTGGGGCAGTCTATTCATTGGGATCAGGGCTTGTTTCAAAATGATGTTCCGTCCCGCTCACTCAAACGATAGGCCTAAGGTCCTATTGCTGCAACATTCAAATGTACAAAAATGTACACTACCGTTCAAAAGTTTGGGATCACTTAGAAATGTCCTTGTTTTTTTTTAAAAAGCACATTTTTGGTCCATTTAAGATAACATCAAATTGGTAAGAAATACAGTGTAGACATTGTTAATGTTGTAAATGACTATTGTAACTGGAAAAAGATGATTTTTTAATGGAATATCTACAAAGGTGTACATAGGCCCATTATCAGCAACCATCACTCCTGTGTCCCAATGGCACGTTTTGTTAGCCTTTAAAATTATAAACTTGGATTAGCTAATTGATCATTAGAAAACCCTTTTGCAATTATGCACAGATGAAAACTGTTGACCTGATTAAAGAAGCAATAAAACTGTCCTTCTTTAGACTAGTTGAGTATATGGAGCATCATCATATGTGGGTTTGATTACAGGCACAAAATAACCAGAAACAAAGACCTTTCTTCTTAAACTCGTCAGTCTATTCTTGTTCTGAGAAATCTCGTACAATCTCGTACAACGCTGTGTATTACTCTCTTCACAGAACAGCGCATCTGGCACTAACCAGAATGGAAAGTGGAGTGGGAGGCCCCGGTGCACAGCTGAGCAAGGGGACAGGTACATTGGACAGGTACACATGTGGGCATGTGGTGTCAATATTGTGAACAGAGTGACCCATGGTGGCGGTGCGGTTATGGTATGGGCAGACATAAGCTACGGTCAACGAACACAATTGCATTTGATTTATTTGAATGCACAGAGGTACCATGACAAGGTCCTGAGGCCCATCGTCGTGCCATCCATCCATCCAGCCCCATGTCGCAAGGATCTGTACACAATTCCTGGAAGCTGAAAATGTCCCAGTTCTTCCACGGCCTGCATACTCAGACATTTCACCCTTTGAGCACGTGTGGGATGCTCTGGATCAACATGTACGACAGCGTGTCCCAGTTCCCACCAATATCCAGCAACTTTGTACAGCCATTGAAGAGGAGTGGGACAACATTTTCACAGACCACAATCAACAGCCTGATCAACTCTATGTGAAGGAGATGTGTCACGCTGCATAAGGCAAATGGTGGTCACACCAGATACTGACTGGTTTTCTGATCCACGCCCATATCTTTTATCTTAAGGTATCTGAGACCAACAGATGTATGTCTGTATTCCCAGTCATGTGAAATCCATAGATTAAGACCTAATTCATTTATTTAAATTGACTTATTTCCCTATAAGAACTGTAACTCAGTAAAATCTATGAAATTGTTGCATGATGAGATAAACAAAACATCTGGACTAGTGTCATGCACCCAGAACGTCCAGTTTAGACATCAGGCACATTTTAATGTAACAGTCCAAGCCTTCTGCGAGATTTGAAAACAGCAGGAGTATCCATGGTGACACAAGAGTCAATAGAACTGGTTGAGCTAGCCACAATGGGCTTCCTGGTTCCTGAGCTAATATAAGATTTCAGATAAATGAGTACAATAGAACAATGAACAATAACACTATGCTTATGAGCACATGTAGCAAAACGATAGCTTGATATACTGTAAAACTATTAATAGCATAGGTGGCGCTAACAACAGAGCTAACGGGAGCTAACAGAGCTGTCAATGGAAATTAAAATGGCAGGCACAGAATTACTGTTTACAATACACCTATCAACATGAGAAGCTGTGGCAGAATGATATCAATGCTATTTAATGGGAGTAAATACATTTTGAGGAGCTTGATTTGATCAGTCAATGCCTCAACTCTGCCTTGTAGTGTTTGGACAGGATCCAGACACAGAAGTGATTAGTCCTTATAGAGCATTGTCTGCTTCCAAAAGGTGTCAAATTTGTCAACAAAAGTAGGTTGACTGATCGATCATCCATCGAGGGAACTGGAGGCTTTATGTGGGAAGAGCAGTCAACTGACTGGCCAAGACCAGTATGACCAACAATTATTTCAAATAGAAAACCAGATGAGACAAAATACTGATAATAATCATCATGAATCTCTACTTTTTCAGTAATGAAGCATGAGCCTAAATCACTTTGTCTGAGGTAGAAAAAAATACAACACACATGATTCTATCCATAGTGGAATCTGTCCCTGATGTGGACAGTGATGACAGCAGAGATCATGATGACCAGCCCCACAGACACCAGGATGATCTTCAGCATGCACATAGACACGCTACCAGCAGGGGGAGACACTGGTTCACAACAAACAAACAATATGTTACAGTTCCTCTCACAGATTAGACACTTCCTCCTGTGTGAGATTAGTCTGGGGACACGATTACAGTTCTTCTATTAATACACTGAGTGTACAAAACATTAAGAACACCTGCTCTTTCCGTGACATAGACTGACCAGGTGAATCCAGGTGAAAGCTATGATCTCTTATTGATGTTACCTGTTAAATCCACTTCAATCAGTGTAGATGAAGGGGAGGAGACAGGTTGAAGAAGGATTTTTAAGGCTTGAGACAACTGAGACATGGATTGTGTCTGTGTGCCATTCAGAGGGTGAATGGGAAAGACAAAATATTGAAGTTCTTTGAAACGGGATATGTGATAGGTGCCAGGACGACCAGCCAAGTTAACACAACTGTGGAAAGCAATGGAGTCAACATGGGCCACCTTGTAGAGTCCATGCCTAAACGAGCAGAGGCTCTTCTGAGGGGTAAAGTGGGGGTGCAATTCAATTTTAGGAAGGTGTTCTTAATGTTTTGTGCACTCAGTGTATAACTGGCATACAATATTGGAGATGTGTATTTGTGTGCAGTATTTGTGTGTTTGTGTCTTACCAGATTTCAATGGACAGAGTTCCACTATCTCCTTGGTGTCGTTCACCCAGCTGACTTGGTTGCTGTGGTTACAGATGATGGAACCCCCTGCCACATACACAGAGAGCAGGGGGACAGTGGAGGTCTCAGCCCCTCTACTCTCTCCTCCCACCTGAGAGCAGGTGCTGTTGTTACAGCTGGAGGTGACAGAGGTTTTCTGACCTCTGCAGGTCACAGTCACGTTACAGATGCCATTAATGGAGGAGACAGAGTCCACTGTCAGAACTGGTGGCTCAACTCTCTCTGAAAACAAATAGACAAACTGGGATAAATGGAGTTGTATACCAGTAGAAAATGTTTGGTCAAGTAAAGTGCTACCAAACAACAGCAAGAAGAACAACAACAAATAACAAGGATAAACCTACCTTGAACTACCAACACGTATTTAGCAACATTTCTGTCATTGTTACCACTCACTACTGCATCATAAAGTCCACTGTCTCCATCCTGTATGTTCTTCAGTAGCAGAGAGAAGTCTCCCACACTAAATTCAGCCCTACCTCGGTACCTTTCAAAGGTAACTTTTGGGGGGTACTTTACAACAAGGTCTAATCTGTTAAACTTCCAAAAAAGCACATCAACCTCTTGGAGTTGAACATTTGTCTGGACATTCAGGAGAACATCCTGTCCCTTCAGCATAAACACAGAGGTCTCAGCACTGGGCTCTGAAATAAACACAGAGGTCTCAGCACTGGGCTCTGAAATAAACACAGAGGTCTCAGCACTGGGCTCTGAAATAAACACAGAGGTCTCAGCACTGGGCTCTGAAATAAACACAGAGGTCTCAGCACTGGGCTCTGAAATAAACACAGAGGTCTCAGCACTGGGCTCTGAAATAAACACAGAATAGTTGATGTGATGAAGAGGAAATGATGAGGATGATGAGGATGATGAGAATGGCATGATGAGGATGAATCCATAATTCCACAAGTATTAATGACGGCTTTGTGTTATACACAATCATGTGACATAGCAAGCTCTTATCCTGTGTTTAAAGCCTTATACAGAAATGATAATTACACAGAAAATGAAAGTAATTGTCTGAGGATTGTTGTAGATCTGACATAAAAATAAAAAGGGTCAGTTTGATGAAAAAGCTTTAAATAAAGGTTATAATCCAGGTCATGTCACAAACCACATGGCCCTGAATCACATTATACTAGAGGAGAACAGGCTACTCTGGAGAATCATTCTTCTTTAAGAAAGTTTGATCAAAGCTGAATGAATGTCTGTAGACTACTTTGAATCAACACTGTTTTACTCAGGAAGATCTAGATATGTCTGTAGGCTACTTTGAATAAACACTGTTTTACTCAGAATGATCTAGATATGTCTGTAGACTACTTTTAATCAACACTGTATAACTCAGGAAGATCTAGATATGTCTGTAGACTACTTTGAATCAACACTATAAAACTCAGGAAGATCTAGATATGTCTGTAGGCTACTTTGAATCAACACTATATAACTCAGGAAGATCTAGATATGTCTGTAGGCTACTTTGAATCAACACTATATAACTCAGGAAGATCTAGATATGTCTGTAGGCTACTTTGAATCAACACTGTATAACTCAGGAAGATCTAGATATGTCCGTCGTTTTATTGGGTATCTGTACTTTACTATTTATATTTTTGACAACTTTTACTTTTACTTCACCACATTACTGAAGAAAACAATGTACTTTTTCCTCCATACATTCTCCCTGACACCCAAAAGTACTTGTTCCATTTAGAATGCTTAGCAGGACAGGAAAATGTTCCCATTCACACATTTATCAAGAGGAGATCCCTGGTCATCCCTACTGTCTCTGATCTGGCGGACTCCCTTAAGAAATAAAACATCTGGTTTGCTTAATATAAGGAATGTGAAATGATTTAAACTTGTACTTTTCATACTAAAGTATATTTTAGCAAATACATTTGCTGTTGATACTTAAGTTTAATTGTTTTACTTTTACTCAAGAAGTATTTTACTGAGTGACTTTTACTAGAGTCATTTTCTATTAAGGTATCTATACTTTTACTGAAGTATGACAGTTGACTGCTCTTTATGAGGCCCAGACAACAGAACCTGAGAGAAACACAAAAGCCTACCTGATGATGCTATGCAGGTCAGCAATCCAATCCCTAAAAGGAGAGACATGGTGTTGAGATGGTGCTCCAATGAATATAATAGATAGGTAGACGGACGGACAGATTAACATATGAAATGTTTGCTTCTGTCTGTGTTTCCTGTTGAGCAACTTCTCTTTTCTGGGTCAACCCACACTGACAGCAGTAACACCAGTGGGATAGGTTTGATTCATGATGATTCATTGTGTGTCTTGCAAGTAAAGACAACTTGTAACTAAAATCGAGCCTGTGTTTATGTGCATCTCCCCAACAGAGAAATTCAAATCATTTACAGGACATTTCTGTACTAAATAAGATGCAACAGCAGAAAACTATAGATTCAGAGATCAACAACATTTGAGCCATGTTTGTTCAGGCTTTTTTCAACTTGAATGATACATTGAATAGTAAACACGTATTTGACTCCCTGTCAGGTGAGTCATTAGGGGACATTGGCTATTATAGTAAATAAAGAAACTGGTAAATATCAGCACATGATTATCAAAGTTTAGGTATTTATGACACAGGCAACATCCTGGAGGAGAACCTGGTTCAGTCTGATTTCCACCAGACACTGGGATATGAATTCCCCTTTCAGCAGAACAATAACCTAGAACACAATGTCACATCTACACTGGAGTTGCTTACCAAGAAGACAATGAGTTTTCCTGAGTGGCCGAGTTACAGATTTGACTTAAGGCTTCCTGTTAATTAAGGCTGTTTTCAAGGTTTTACTGTTAACCTACAAAGCATTACAAGGGCTTGCTCCTACCTATATCTCTGATTTGGTCCTGTCGTACATACCTACACGTACGCTACGGTCACAAGACGCAGGCCTCCTCATTGTCCCTACAATTTCTAAGCAAACAGCTGGAGGCAGGGCTTTATCCTATAGAGCTCCATTTTTATGGAATGTTCTGCCTATTCATGTGATAGACGCAGACTCGGTCTAGTCCTTTATGTCTTTACTGAAGAGTAATCTCTTCAGTAGGTCCCATGATTGAGTGTAGTCTGGCCCAGGGGTGCGAAGGTGAACAGCAAGGCACAGGAGCGAAGAACCACCTTTGCTGACTCTGCCTGGCTGGCTCCCCTCTCTCCACTGGGATTCTCTGCCGCTGACCCTATTACTGGGGCTCAGTTGGTAGAGCTGAATGGCATTTATTACATTGTCCTTATCAGGAGCGCATCCTCCTTAATCTCCTCCCACCAGCCACCTATGATGTGTGGGCCCTGGTCAAAAGTAGTGCACTGAATAGGGAATAGGGTTCTATAGGGTCCTGGTCTATAGTAGTGCATTATGTAGGGAATAGGGTTCTATAGGGTCCTGGTCTATAAGTAGTGTAGTGCACTATAGTGCACTATGTAGGAATAGAGGGCCATGTGGGACGTAGTCATGGTTCTCAGAACCCCTGCCTGGCCTGCACACTGTCCTGATCATAGTATGTTCATTTGGGTTGAGTTGCTTTACATAACATACCATTGACATTTGTCACCCTATGTACTGTAACTCTGATGGGGAGGGACTCTTATATTAACCCTATGTACTGTAACTCTGATGGGGAGGGACTCTTATAATACCCTATATTCACTGACAACGATGAGACAGCCTATAGGGAGCAGGTCAGAGACCTGACCGTGTGGTGCAAGGACAACAGTGGTGCCAGAATAACAACCTCTCCCTCAACGTAGCCAAGACTAAGGATATGATCGTGGACTACAGGAAAAGGATGACCGAGTACGCCCCCATTCTCATCGACGGGGCTGTAGGTGAGCAGGTTGAGAGCTTCAAGTTCCTTGGTGTCCACATCACTAACAAACTAGAATGGTCCAAACACACCAAGACAGCTGTGAAGAGGGCACGACAAAGCCTATTCCCCCTCAGGAAACTAAAAGATTTGGCATGGGTCCTGAGAACCTCAAAATGTTCTACAGCTGCAACAGTGGTTGCATCACTGCCTGCTACGGCAATTGCTCGGCCTCCGACCGCAAGGCACTACAGAGGGTAGTGCGTACGGCCCAGTACATCACTGGCCTGCCATCCAGGATATCTACACCAGGCGGTGTCAGAGGAAGGACCTAAATATTGTCAAAGACCCCAGCCACCCCAGTCATAGACTGTTCTCTCTACTACCGCATGGCAAGCGGAGTGCCAAGTCTAGGACAAAAAGGCTTCTCAACAGTTTTTACCACCAAGCCATAAGACTCCTGAACAAGTAATCAAGTGGCTACCCTGACTATTTGCATTGTGTGCCCCACCCCCCAACCACTATTTGAAGCTGCTGCTACACTCTGTTTATCATATATGCACAGTCAATTTAACTATACATTCATGTACATATGTACATACTACCTCAAATGGCACGACCAACCAGTACTCCCGCACATTGGCTAACCGGGCTATCTGCATTGTGTCCCACCACCCACCAACCCCTATTTAAGCTACTGCTACTCTCTGTTCATCATATATGCATAGTCACTTTAACCGTATCCACAAGTACAGACTACCTTAATCAGTCTGACTAAACAGTGTCTGTATGTAGCCTCGCTACTTTTATAGCCTCGCTACTGTATACAGCCTCGCTACTGTTATTCACTGTCTTTTTACTCTTGTTTTTATTTCTTTACTTACCTATTGTTCACCTAATACCTTTTTTGCACTATTGGTTAGAGCCTGTAAGTAAGCATTTCACTGTTGTTTTATTCTTTATTTACCTTTATTTTACCTTTATTTTACTAGGCAAGTCAGTTAAGAACACATTCTTGTTTTCAATGACGGCCTAGGAACAGTTGGTTAACTGCCTTGTTCAGGGGCAGAACGACAGATTTGTACCTTGTCAGTTCAGGGATTTGATCTTGCAACCCTTCGGTTACGAGTCCACCGCTCTAAACACTAGGCTACCTGTATTCGGCGCACGTGACAAATAAACATTGATTTGATTTGATTAACCCTATGTACTGTAACTCTGATGGGGAGGGACTCTTATAAAACCCTACAGTGTGTACTGTAACTCTGATGGGGAGGGACTCTTATATAACCCTATGTTCTGTAACTCTGATGGGGAGGGACTCTTATGTAACACTATGTACTGTAACTCTGATGGGGAGGGACTCTTATGTAACCCTACAGTGTGTACTGTAACTCTGATAGGGAGGGACTCTTATATAACCCTATGTACTGTAACTCTGATGGGGAGGGACTCTTATGTAACCCTACAGTGTGTACTCTGATAAGGGACTCTGTACTGGGGGAGGGACTCTTATATAACCCTATGTTCTGTAACTCTGATAGGGAGGGACTCTTATATAACCCTATTTCTATAACTCTGATGGGGGAGTGATGCCAGAGAGAGAGGTGGAGAGACGCCCCAATCACTCGGCAGGCAGGACAGACAGGCATGCAGGCAGGACAGACAGGCATGACAGACAGGCAGGACAGACAGGCATGACAGACAGGCAGGACAGACAGGCATGACAGACAGGCATGCAGGCAGGACAGACAGGCATGCAGGCAGGCAGGACAGACATGCATGCAGGCAGGAGAGACAGGCATGACAGACAGGCAGGACAGACAGGCATGCAGGCAGGAGAGACAGGCATGACAGACAGGCAGGACAGACAGGCATGCAGACAGGACGGACAGACAGACAGACAGGCAGGACAGACAGGCATGCAGGCAGGACAGACAGGCATGCAGGCAGGACAGACAGGCATGCAGGCAGGCAGGACCTGCACAGACTCAGGTTGTACAACACACTTGACACAATGTTTGTAACAACAGTTCATTTTTGGACACAGACAACAGAAGGTTTTTCTGCACAGAATTATTGACACAACCATTGTTCTGTGTCGACTTTCCACTAAGCTTGTGTCATTGTTCACCAAAGTCGTTGTAGCTCAGTTGTACAACTTGAGTGTGTACGGCGCAGCAGTGATGGATGGTTTATGGGAAGTGGACGAGTCACGTGTCACCATTAGCAGTGTTTGTGGTGTAGCACTTAACAGAAAATACCCTTGAGATTGAAATAGCATTTCCTCAAAAATACCCATGTACATTGCCTTCTGAAAGTATTCTGACCACTTGACCTTTTCAGCATTTTGTTACGTTACAGCCTTATTCTAAAATGTATTGAATATAAAACTACACACAATACCCCATAATCACAAAGAAAAAACAGGTTTTTAGAAATGTTAGCAAATATATAAAAAATAACAGAGACACTTTGCTATGAGACTCGAAATTGAGCTCAGGTGCATCCTGTTTCCTTTGATAATCATTGAGAGGTTTCTACTACTTGATTGCAGTCCACCTGTGGTAAATTCAATTGTTTTGACATGATTTGAAAAAGCACACACCTGTCTATATAAGGTCCCACAGTTGTCAGTGCATGTCAGAGCTAAAAACAAGCCATGAGGTTAAAGGAATTGCTCGTAGAGCTCTGATATAGGATTGTGTAGAGACACAAACCTGGGGAAGAGCACAAAAACATTTCTGCAGCATTGAAGGTCCCCAAGAACTCATTGGCCTCCATCATTCTTAAATGGAAGAAGTTTGGAACCACCAAGACTCTTTCTAGAGCTGGCTGACCTGTCAAACTGAGCAATCAGGGAGATGGGTATTGGTCAGAGAGGTGACCAAGAACCTGGTAATCACTCTGATAGAGCTCCAGAGTTCCTCAGTGGAGATGTGAGAATATTCCAGAAGGACAACAATCTCTACAGCACTCCACCAATCAAGCCTTTATGGTAGAGTAGCCAGACGGAAGCCACTCCTCAGCAAAAGGCACATGACAGCCCACTTGGAGTTTGACAAATGGCATCTAAAGACTCTGACCATGGGAAACAAGATTCTCTGTTGTATTCGGTGCAACTGAAAATAAACTTTGATTTGTTTTGAACCCAAGGTGGAACTCTTTGGCTTGAATGCCAAGCGTCACACCTGGAGGAAACCTGGCATGGTGAAGCATGGTGGTGGTGGCAGCATCATGCTGTGGGGACTGGGAGACTAGTCAGGATCGAGGAAAGATCAACAGACCAAATTACAGTGAAATCCTTGACGATAACCTTCTCCGCTCAGGACCTCAGATTGTGGCGAAGGTTCACCTTCCAACAGAACAACGACCCTAAGCACACAGTCAAAACAACACCAGATTGGCTTGGAGACAAGTCTTTGGATGTCCTTGAGCCTGGACTTGATTCTGATCGAATATGTCTGGAGAGACCTGAAAATAGCTCTGCGGCAACTCTCCCCATCCAACCTGGCAGAGTTTGAGACTATCTGCAGAGATGTCAACATCCGGCGCCGACAGAGATGGCCACCTCGCTTCACGTTCCTAGGAAACTAGGCATTTTTTTTTTACATGTTATTTCTTACATTGTTACCCCAGGAAATATTAGGTTTTATTACATACAGTCTGGAAGTACTATTGGATATAAGAACAACGCCAACATTACGAGCAGGAATACGACTTTCCCGAAGCGGATTTTCTGTTTGGTCCACCACCCAGGACAATGGATCGGATCCCAGCCGGCGACCCTAAACAACGACGCCGCAGAAGGGGCAGACAGAGCGGTCTTCTGGTCAAGCTCCGTAGACGGGCACATCGCGCACCGCTCCCTACCATACTACTCGCTAATGTCCAGTCTCTTGACAACAGGGTAGACGGAATCCGAGCAAGGGTTGCCTTCCAGAGAGACACAAACATCTCTCTAGTAAGAAGAGGGGCGGGGGTGTATACCTTATGATTAACGAGATGTGGTGTGATCATAACAACATACAGGAACTCAAGTCCTTTTGTTCACCTGACCTAGAATTCTTTACAATCAAATGCCACATTATCTCCCAAGAGAATTCTCTTCAGTCATACTCACAGTCGTGTATATCCCGCCCCAATCAGATACATTGACGGCCCTGAAAGAACTTCATTTGACTCTATGTAAACTGGAAACCACATATCCTGAGGCCGCATTTATTGTAGCTGAGGATTTTAACAAGGCTAATCTGAAAACAAGGCTCCAATAATTTTATCAGCATATAGAATGCACAACCCTGGCTGGCAAAACCCTAGATCATTGTTATTCTAACTTCCGCGATGTATATAAAGCCCTCCCCTCCCTCCTTTCAGAAAATCTGACCACAACTCCATTTTGTTACTCCCAGCCTATAGACAGAAACTAAAACAGGAAGCGCCTGTGCTCTGGTCTGTTCAACGCTGGTCCGACCAATCGGACGCTTCAAGATTGATTGATAACGTGGACTGGGATATGTCCCGAATAGCGTCGGACAATAACATTGATTTGGTGAGCGAGTTTATTAGCAAGTGCATCGTTGATGTTGTACCCACAGCGTCTATTAAAACATTCCCCAACCAGAAACCATGGATTGATGGCAGCATTCGCGCAAAACTGAAACCATGAACCACGGCTTTTAATCAGGGCAAAATTACCGTAAACATGACCGAATACAAACAGTGTAGCTATTCCCTCCGCAAGGCAATTAAACAAGCTAAGTGTTAGTGTAGAGACGCAATTCAACGGCTCAGACACGAGAGGTATGTGGCAGGGTCTACAGTCAATCACGGACTACAAAAGGAAAACCATCCCCGGCGCAGACAACGATGTCTTGCCTCCAGACAAACTAAACAACTTCTTTGCTCGCTTTGAGGACAACACAGGGCCACTGACACGGCCCCCTACCAAAACCTGCGGGCTCTCCTTCACTGCAGCCAACGTGAGTAAAACATTTAAACGTGTTAACCCTTGCAGGGCTGCCGGCCCAGTAGGCATCCCCAGCCACGTCATCAGAGCATGCGCAGACCAGCTGGCTGGTGTGTTTACGGACATATTCAATCAATCCCTATCCCAGTCGGCTGTTCCCACATGCTTCAAGAGGGCCACCATTGTTCCAGTTCCGAAGAAAGCGAAGGTATCTGAGCTAAATGACTATCGCCCGTAGCACTCACTTCCGTCATCATGAAGTGCTTTGAGAGAATAGTCAAGGACCATACCACCTCCACCCTACCTGACACCCTAGACCCACTCCAATTTGCTTACCGCCCCCAATAGGTCCAAAGACAACGCAATCGCAATCACACTGCACACTGCCCTAACCCATCTGGACAAAAGGAAAATCTATGTGAGAATGCTGTTCATCAACAACAGCTCAGCATTTAACACCATAGTACCCTCCAAACTCGTCATTAAGCTCGAGACCCTGGGTCACAACCCCGCCCTGTGCAACTGGGTCCTGGACTTCCTGACGGGCCACCCCAGGTGGTGAGGGTAGGTAACAACATCTCGCTGATCCTCAACACTGGGGCCCCATAAGGGTGTCTGGTATACACTCAGTGTACAAAACATGAAGGACACCTTCCTAATATTGAGTTGAAACCCCCTTTTGCCCTCAGAATGACCTCGGTGCATGGACTCTGCAAGGTTTCAAAAGAATTCCACAGGGATGCTGGACCATGTTGACTCCAATGCTTCCCACAGTTGTGTCAAGTTGGCTGGACGTCCTTCGGGTGATGGTCTGGATATCATATTATTGAAGTGTATTTAACAAGTGACACCAATAAGGAATCATAGCTTTCACCTGGATTCACCTCCTCAGTCTGTCATGGAAAGAGCACATTCTTAATGTGTTCTTCAATGTTTTGTACACTCAGTGTATAATTCTGCAATTTATTGAAGTTATGATGATATTATTAGCGTTTTCCAACCCACATCACATCATGATGCTCAGCACTTTAAGACAATCCACTTCCAGGTCCACCCATCACTCTCTCTCCCCCTGTGGATTTTCATTTGCATCTTGCGTCTGCACATCTCCTTCTATCGTACACGTAAACATCTAGCTTACCCATTCCATAGCAAGCTACTTTATCCATGCTTATAGGTGGAGTAAATTAATGAGATAAATGTAAGAACTATGTTGATTTCAAGAGGTAAGGAATTAACGCAAAGGAACTATATGAACAGTTAAAAAATGTTGGTTTGAACCGGTTCAGAATTTTATCATGCTGGTCAGAACACTGGAACAAAAATGACAGGGGTTCTGCTCAGGACGGAACGATTGGAAATACTCAGTGTATATTATCATTACACTATAAATAATTAAGCATTAAAAACACAAGACAGTCTAACAAGGTATTTCCATTCTGGTCGTCGTTCGTATAACACAGGTGGTTCTCCACAAGCCCCAGCTGGTCATGGTGGTTACCAGGAGTGATGGAACCATCATGTGAAACACCAGCAACCTGGTCAGCAAGACAAGCCAGAGGGGGCGTGTTAAACAATAACCATGGGAAGAGGCCACGTCTACTGAACAAGAGCCCCACCTGTTGGTCGTGGTCTCCAAGAGAGGTGCCTGTTTAGACTAGGAAGAATGGGACTGGGGCCTCCGGCTATAAGGCTGAATGACTGATACACTATCTAAGAAAAGAAGACAGATCGCTACAAAGAGAGCCAGTGGGGACGTGTGTAAGTATGAGTGACGGAGGTCAGTGTGCTTTCTGAGCTTTGCCACTTCATCCCGTACAAGCTCACACCGAGACTAGAACTCTGAGACCACTGGCTGGCAAACCATGTGTGGCGGCCCTCGTTGATGAAACTGTGTTTGTAGGCTATACAATGCAGTACCTTACCTAGGGGGCTATGGTTTGAAGAAGGCTCTGCAAACCAACTTACCTCATACCATCAAGTATTCTCACGGCTTACTTCAGATCCGAGCATCACGAGTTCGCTCCCAGTGCTGGGCAATCGTTTTGACACTTTGTATGAATGAAAACTAATGTTGGTGTACTCTTAACCAATCAAAAGAGACAGCTAGCTGCCTGCTCCCTACCTACTTCCACAGGCACCTACTGTCACGCCCTGGTCAAAGTATTTTGTGTTTATCTTTATGTATTTGGTCAGGCCAGGGTGTGGCATGGGGTTTTTGTAATTGTGGTGTGTTTGTCTTGGGGTTTTGGTGGTGGTATTGGGATTGTAGCTTAGTGGGTTGTCTAGCAAGGTCTATGGCTGTCTGGAGTGGTTCTCAATCAGAGGCAGGTGCTTATCGTTGTCTCTGATTGGGAACCATATTTAGGCAGCCATATTCTTTGAGTTTGTCGTGGGTGATTGTCCTTAGTGTCTTACTTGTACTCTCTGTTAGTTTGCACTAGATAGGCTGTTTTCGGTTTTCATTACGTTTATTGTTTTGTCGTGTTTAGTGTTTAGTCGTGTTTAGTGTTTAGTCGTGTTTACGTTTTGTTTAATAAATATGGATCGCAATCGACACGCTGCAGTTTGGTCCGACTCTCCTTCATCACCACTAGAAAACCGTTACAGAATCACCCACCACCAACGGACCAAGCAGCGTGTTAACAGGCAGGAACCACAGGAGAGGCAACAGAGGCAGCAGCAGCAGGAGCAGCAGCAGCTGCAGTGGGAGAGGCTGCACCACCTGGAGAAATGGACATGGGAGGAAGAACTGGACGGTAAAGGACCCTGGGCTCAGCCTGGAGAATATCGCCGCCCCAAGGAAGAACTGGAGGCGGCGAAAGCTGAGAGGCGCAGATATGAGGAGGCAGCACGGCGTAGCGGATGGAAGCCTGAGAATCAGCCCCAAAAATTTCTTGGGGGGCTCAGGGAGAGTGTGGCAGAGTCAGGAGTCAGACCTGAGCCAACTCTCCCTGTTTATCGTGAGGAGCCAAGGAGGAGACCAGAACCAGAGACTGTGAAGGAGTTAATGGGGAAATTGGAGGAGAGAGAAATGAGGGAGTTGCTGTGTTGGTGCTTTTGCATGGAATTCGCCCGACGGAACGTGTTGGGGATTTGATGGCACCTGGGTTAGCGCTCCATACTCGTCCTGAGGTGCGTGTGAGTCGGCTGGTGAAGTTGGTGCCAGCCTCACGCACCAGGCCTCCTGTGCACATCCCTAGCCTTGCACATCCTGTGCCAACACTGCTCTCAAGATCTCCAGTACGCCTTCACGGTCTAGCCCATCCTGTGCCACCTCCACACTCCAGTCCTCCGGTAGCAGCTCCCGCTCCAGGCTTCCTGTGCGTGTCCTCGGTCCAGTACCACCAGTACCAGCACCACGCATCAGGCCTACAGTGCGCCTCGCCTCTCTAGCGCTGTTAGAGCCTTCCTCATCTCCAGCGCTGCCAGAGTCTCCCGCCTGTTTAGCGCAGCCAGAGCCTTCCTCCTCTACAGCGCTGCCGGAGCCTCCCGCCTGTTTAGCGCAGCCAGAGCCTTTCTCCTCTCCTACGCTGCCGGAGTCTCCCGCCTGTTCAGCGCAGCCAGAGCCTTTCTCCTCTCCTACGCTGCCGGAATCTCCCGCCTGTTCAGCGCAGCCAGAGCTGCCAGTCTACATGGAGCAGCCAGAGCTGCCAGTCTGCATGAAGCAGCCAGAGCTGTCAGTCTGCATGGAACAGTCAGAGCTGTCAGTCTGCATGGAGCAGCCAGAGCTGTCAGTCTACATGAAGCAGCCCGAGCTGCTAGTCTGCATGAAGCAGTCAGTCTACATGGAGCAGCCAGAGCTGTCAGTCCGCATGGAGCAGCCAGAGCTGTCAGTCTACATGAAGCAGCCCGAGCTGCCAGTCTGCATGAAGCAGCCAGTCTACATGGAGCAGCCAGAGCTGTCAGTCTGCATGGAGCAGCCAGAGCTGCCAGTCTGCATGAAGCAGCCAGTCTGCATGGAGCAGCCAGAGCTGTCAGTCTGCATGGAGCAGCCAGAGCTGTCAGTCTGCATGGAGCAGCCAGAGCTGCCAGTCTGCATGAAGCAGCCAGAGCTGTCAGTCTGCATGGAGCAGCCAGAGCGGCCAGTCTGCATGGAGCTGCCAGTCTGCAAGGAGCAGCCAGAGCTGTCAGTCTACATGAAGCAGCCCGAGCTGCCAGTCTGCATGAAGCAGCCAGTCTACATGGAGCAGCCAGAGCTGCCAGTCTGCATGAAGCAGCCAGAGCTGTCAGTCTGCATGGAACAGTCAGAGCTGTCAGTCTGCATGGAGCAGCCAGAGCTGTCAGTCTACATGAAGCAGCCCGAGCTGCCAGTCTGCATGAAGCAGTCAGTCTACATGGAGCAGCCAGAGCTGTCAGTCCGCATGGAGCAGCCAGAGCTGTCAGTCTACATGAAGCAGCCCGAGCTGCCAGTCTGCATGAAGCAGCCAGTCTACATGGAGCAGCCAGAGATGTCAGTCTGCATGAAGCAGCCAGAGCTGTCAGTCTGCATAGAGCAGCCAGTCTGCATGGAGCTGCCAGTCTGCATGGAGCTGCCAGTCTGCATGGAGCTGCCAGTCTGCAAGGAGCTGTCAGTCTGCACGGAGCTGTCAGTCTGCACGGAGCTGCCAGTCTGTAAGGAGCTGCCAGTCTGCAAGGAGCTGCCAGTCAGCCCGGAGCCGCCAGAGCGGTCAGTCTGTAAGAAGCCGCCAGAGCTGTCAGCCTATATGGAGCAGCTAGTGCCGCCAGTCTGCCCAGCGCCGCCAGTGCCCCCAGTCTGCCCAGCGTCGCCAGTCTGCCCAGCGCCGTCAGTTTGCCCAGCATCGCCAGTCTGCCCAGCATCGCCAGTCTGCCCAGCGTCGCCAGTCTGCCCAGCGCCGTCAGTCTGCCCAGCATCGCCAGTCTGCCCAGCATCGCCAGTCTGCCCAGCGTCGTCAGTCTGCCCAGCGTCGTCAGTCTGCCCAGCGTCGTCAGTCTGCCCAGCACCGCCAGTCTGCCCAGCACCGCCAGTATGCCCAGCGCCGCCAGTCTGCCCAGCAACGCCAGTCTGCCCAGCGCCGCCAGTCTGCCCAGCGCCGCCAGTCTGCCCAGCGCCGCCAGTCAGCCAGACTCTTCCAGATCTGCCAGTCAACCAGACTCTTCCAGATCTGCCAGTCAACCAGACTCTTCCAGATCTGCCAGTCAACCAGACTCTTCCAGATCTGCCAGTCAACCAGACTCTTCCAGATCTGCCAGTCAACCAGACTCTTCCAGATCTGCCAGTCAACAAGACTCTTCCAGATCTGCCAGTCAGCCAGGATCTGCCAGTCAGCCAGGATCTGCCAGTCAGCCAGGATCTGCTGAAACCACCAGCCAGCCAGGAGCTGGTAGATCTATCTACCTGCCTGAGCTTCCTCTCACTCCTGAGCTTCCTCTCACTCCTGAGCTTCCTCTCACTCCTGAGCTTCCTCTCACTCCTGAGCTTCCTCTCACTCCTGAGCTTCCTCTCACTCCTGAGCTTCCTCTCACTCCTGAGCTTCCTCTCACTCCTGAGCTTCCTCTCACTCCTGAGCTTCCTCTCACTCCTGAGCTTCCTCTCACTCCCGAGCTTTCTCTCACTCCCGAGCTGCCTCGGTCCCGAGCTGTCCTTCAGTCCCGATCTGCTCCTCAGTCCAGTGGGATTCTGGGTGGGGACTACTAGGCCATGGTCGGCGGCGAGGGTGGACTATCCAGGGACGAAGGGAGAGGGGACTAAGACATTAAAGGAGTGGGGTCCACGTCCCGCGCCGGAGCCGCCACCATGGACAGACGCCCACCCGGACCCTCCCTATTGTTTTGAGGTGCGTTCGGGAGTCCGCACCTTAGGGGGTTCTGTCACGCCCTGGTCAAAGTATTTTGTGTTTATCTTTATGTATTTGGTCAGGCCAGGGTGTGGCATGGGGTTTTTGTAATTGTGGTGTGTTTGTCTTGGGGTTTTGGTGGTGGTATTGGGATTGTAGCTTAGTGGGTTGTCTAGCAAGGTCTATGGCTGTCTGGAGTGGTTCTCAATCAGAGGCAGGTGCTTATCGTTGTCTCTGATTGGGAACCATATTTAGGCAGCCATATTCTTTGAGTTTGTCGTGGGTGATTGTCCTTAGTGTCTTACTTGTACTCTCTGTTAGTTTGCACTAGATAGGCTGTTTTCGGTTTTCATTACGTTTATTGTTTTGTCGTGTTTAGTGTTTAGTCGTGTTTAGTGTTTAGTCGTGTTTACGTTTTGTTTAATAAATATGGATCGCAATCGACACGCTGCAGTTTGGTCCGACTCTCCTTCATCACCACTAGAAAACCGTTACACCTACCTTAGTATGTAACACTTTTCCAGTAGGTTGTATTGGAGAAATAGAGAGAGAGAACAAAGGTGAACGATGATGAAGGCCAGTGATGAAGATGTGTCTAGTGACTTGCTGACGCCAGCCTGGCATGTTGATTCAATATGGCATTGTCCGGGTGGATGGCTGTATATTTCCATCTCGTAGGAGTCACACCTTCGACGTGGCAATGTCCAGGAGGAGATGTTCTCACGGACGTCATGGGGTCACTGTCACCGGAAGAGGTGTGAAGACTGATGAAACTAGAGTCGACTAAATGACTAAACTCACTGTTGTTTGTTACCTATACATAGTCACTTCACCTCCACCTACATGTACAGATTACCTCAAATAGCCTGTACTGCACACTGACTCGGTACCGGTGCCCCCTGTATGGAGCCTCGTTATTGTTATTCTTATTGTGTTACTTTTTAATATGACTTTTTATTTTAGTCTACTTGGTAAATATTTTCTTCTTCTTGAACTGAACTGTTGGTTAAGGGCTCGTAAGCATTTCACAGTAAAGTCTACACTTGTTGTATTCGACGCGTATGACAAATAATGTTTGATTTGAATTGAATGTGATCGTGTGAATTAATTTGTCATGTTAGGATTGTTTCACTAGTTCATAAAGAGCCTTGTATGTTGATTTATTTCATTATACTTTAAGTGCTATGGATTCATTGTTATAGAGACACTGTGTTATTCTGTTTGTCCGATTTTTTATTTTATTTTATTTATTTAACCTTTATTTAACCAGGTAGGCAAGTTGAGAACAAGTTCTCATTTACAACTGCGACCTGGCCAAGATAAAGCAAAGCAGTTTGACACGTACAACAACACAGAGTTACACATGGAGTAAAACAAACATACAGTCAATAATACAGTAGAAAAATGAGTCTATATACAATGTGAGCAAATGAGGTGAGATAAGGGAGGTAAAGGCAGAAAAAAAAAGAAAATAAATGCCATGTTGGCGAAGTAAATACAATATAGCAAGTAAAAAAATAAAATAAAAAAATAAACACTGGAATGGTAGATTTGCAGTCGAAGAATGTGCAAAGTAGAGATAGAAATAATGGGGATGCAAAGGAGCAAAATAAATAAATACAGTAGGGGGAGAGGTAGTTGTTTGGGCTAAATTATAGATGGGCTATGTACAGGTGCAGTAATCTGTGAGCTGCTCTGACAGCTGGTGCTTAAAGCTAGTGAGGGGGAAAGTGTTTCCAGTTTCCAACTGTCCGATGACGGATAGTTCAGAGAGTAACAACACAGTCTTATCATACAGTGGGTGTAGGGATTAGATTAGAGAACGTGTGTGAAGTTTATGCCTTTTGTTCTAATGTTTTGGGCCATTCAAAGTCATGTTAATTAAACAATGGGAGATACTGGGATCGGGCGCTCTGGGAAGAATTAAAGCTGGGTTTAAATGTTGATCATGGAGTCTTTGGTTAACCGATCTCCTGATGTACTTTTTTAGGTGGTACATTTTCTATGCTGTTAAAACTCGGGATATTTGCATTATTTTTTATGTAAATATTTCTGGTATGTACTATTACTCACATTTCTGAGTAATATTCCTTGAATTAATATTTAGTGAAATGTCTAACTGTAAATGTTCATCACAATCACCTTGTCCATTAGTAACCTCTTAAGGTTTTGACAATATTCTGAGTGATGAAGCAAGGCTTGCTACATTGGCTAAACCAACTGGTGATATGGGCCTGTAGCATTCACATGATAATGGAATCAGATGGTATATCATAGTAGAGTCATAGACCTCTACACTAATTCTCTGTCATCTTCAGACAAAGTGAATTTTCCCCCAAAAATGGTCAAAAATGTAAGTCAGTGTTTGGGGCAAAAAGCCCCCAGGGAAATCAATGCAAGTTAATGGTACCTATGTTAACATTTTCCAAATCATGTCCAAATCATCAATAAGTATCTTATTTGAGTTACACAATCAATTTTTAGATACTTTCGGATGAATTGGACAGGAGGGGTGAAAGTAAACAGAGTGGACGAACGTCAAAACCTCATCCTAGTGAGGATATTAACAGTGAGATGTGCATTGTCATTCTGTTACGATATTTAAAGCTTACGATTTTTAAAGCTTATCGATATTTAAAGCTTGTCACGATTTCTATTTTTAGTTTTGTATCTTTATCTTTCACTGCATTGTTGAAAATGACCCGTCTGTAAAGATTTCACTGTTAGTCTACACCTGTTGTTTACCAAGCATGTGATTTACCAAGCAACCGCTTGTTGTAATACATATATAAGGCATTAATAGTAGTAATAGTAGTAAGTGTTTTGATGATTGTTGATGTTATAGATTAAGGACAAAGAGGAAACTGTAATAACGGGTACAACTGTGTGACGTGCAAACAATGAATAAAAAGTAGAAACTAGACCCAAAACCCTAGGGGAGAGAACGCCTCTGACACTCCCGTTCTAGGGAACAAGTCTAGTTTCTACACTAAAGACAATATGATGGTTTGGACAGAATAATCATTTTATTGCAACAGGTATCCTCTATATTGATACTCAAGTAGTATTAGTCGTATTAGTCGACGGACATAGACTGTAAATCGTAACTAAGGTATAGCTTGCGTGAGTCTAGATATAAGAGCATACAAGGGGAAAGCGGAAGTAAAACCCAGAGGTACTCTAAGTCTGATTGATATTATCTAAGATCCCGAAACACGCCTAACGGCATCACACAAGGCTAATCTCTGAATAA
>NW_024607735.1:0-35550 GCF_018296145.1 Oncorhynchus tshawytscha | reverse complement strand
CGGAGAGAGAGAGAGAGAGAGAGAGAGAGGAGAGAGAGGTGGAGAGAGAGAGTGAGAGAGGTGGAGAAAGAGAGAGAGTGATGAAGAGAGAAAGAAAGTTAGAGAAACAGATGAAGAGAGGGGAGAGAGACTGATCGGTAGAGAGAGAGAGGAGAGAAAGATGACGAGGGGTGAAGAGAGAGATAGATATACTTACAGAACGGAATGCTGCAGCCACAAGGTTAGCTGGGAACAAATTCCTGCAGAGGAAGACAAGATAAACAGTTGAGGTTACATTAATGTGCTAGGCTTGAACCAGGGCTACATCATAATAATATCCCCTTTCTCCTGAAGTGTGCACTTGTTCACTACTTCCCACAAATCTTGAAGCATTGGATTGGTGGAGGCATGGATTAGTGGGAGTTTCCTTCATATTTCTTAAACCAGTAATCTCCTTGTGAATGATTTTTAAATGTTTTTATTTAACCTTTATTTAACTAGGCAAGTCAAGTTAAGAACAAATTCGTATTTACAATGACGGCTTACCGGGGAACTGTGGGTTAACTGCCTTGTTCAGGGAACTGTGGGTTAACTGCCTTGTTCAGGGAACTGTGGGTTAACTGCCTTGTTCAGGGGAACTGTGGGTTAACTGCCTTGTTCAGGGAACTGTGGGTTAACTGCCTTGTTCAGGGAACTGTGGGTTAACTGCCTTGTTCAGGGAACTGTGGGTTGACTGCCTTGTTCAGGGAACTGTGTTAACTGCCTTGTTCGGGGCAGAACCACAGATTTTTACCTAGTCAGCTCGGGATTCGATCCAGCAACCTTTCAGTTACTGGCCCAACGCTCTAACCACTAGTGGTTAGAAGCAAACAAGTGAACACTGAGGCAGGAGACATAGTTGGGACAAAGCCCCTCTCTGGTTCATCAGAAACACAACAAAAACTGTTTAACCACTACAAAGCAAGCCTTACAGGATGAATAACCACAGAATCTGCGTGAATTCATAACTTCAATCACGTTTTCTCTGATTACATAATATTAATGAAAGCAGAGGTTAAGAAACAAATTAAATGTTTAAATCAATTGTTCAATGAGGCCATGGAATTTATTGAATTTATAAACCAACATCTCTTAAAGGAGAAGATTACCCAGGGACTCCCAAGTGATTCCATAGATTGAAACTAGTTCAGTGGAGTTGGCCCTCTCTCCCTCTCCCCTCTACTGGAGAACTGAAACAGCTACGGGTCACGTGACTCATGACGTTACTGGCTCTGGTCCGTTGTCAATTAATGCATTAATACGCAAACTGTGGACAAATTCATTATTTTATTGAAAGTGTACACATTAGCTAATTTTGTCAAAAGTACTAGCGGTTTTGAATCAGGAAATGTTTACTTTTCTGCCTAAAATAAATGTGATTATTTTATATAATATTTTATGTAGCCGACTGCCATAGCAGCAGAGATACGTAACGACTGACAACAGAGCAGAGTGAGGCCGGCATTCAGCATGACCCGTTTCTGCAGCTGTCTCAGTTCTGCACTCCAGGGGAGACAGAGGGGGAGAGGGCAAACTTCACTGAACTACAGAGGTTTCAATGTATGGAATCACTTGGCAGTTCCTGGATTAGTTCAACTACATAATGCTGGGCTGGTTCACTACCCACATAGTTAAACCACATAATGCTGGGGTGGTTCACTACCCACATAGTTAAACTACATAATGCATAACATAGTTAAACTAATGCTGGGGTGGTTCACTACCCACATAGTTAAACTACATAATGCTGGGGTGGTTCACTACCCACATAGTTAAACTACATAATGCTGGGGTGGTTCACTACCCACATAGTTAATCTACATAATGCTGGGGTGGTTCACACTACCCACATAGTTAATCTACATAATGCTGGGGTGGTTCACTACCCACATAGTTAATCTACATAATGCTGGGGTGGTTCAACTACCCACATAGTTAATCTACATAATGCTGGGGTGGTTCACTACCCACATAGTTAAACTACATAATGCTGGGGTGGTTCACCCACATAGTTAAACCATAATGCTGGGGTGGTTCACTACCCACATAGTTAATCTACATAATGCTGGGGTGGTTCACTACCCACATAGTTAATCTACATAATGCTGGGGTGGTTCACTACCCACATAGTTAAACTACATAATGCTGGGGTGGTTCACTACCCACATAGTTAATCTACATAATGCTGGGGTGGTTCACTACCCACATAGTTAAACTACATAATGCTGGGGTGGTTCTGGTTGGTTCACTACCCACATAGTTAATCTACATAATGCTGGGGTGCAACACCCACATAGTTAATCTACATAATGCTGGGGTGGTTTCATACCTCACATAGTTAAACTACTAATGCTGGGGTGGTTCAATACCCACATAGTTAAACTACATTAGACAGGAGGTTCACTACCCAGGTGTTAATTCTACATAATGCTGGGGTGCAGACAGTTTGTAATAGTTTTCACTCACCTAATAAGTGACTGATTTAGGACAGGTGGCTGAATTCTTGTCCCAGACAGTTTGTAATGGACCACTTTCAATACTTCAGGACAGGTGGCTTCTTGTCCCAGACAGTTTGTAATGGACCACTAATACTTCAGGACAGGTGGATTCTTGTCCCAGACAGTTTGTAATGGACCACTAATACTTCAGGACAGGTATATTCTTGTCCCAGACAGTCTGCATTGATACCTGATGCTGTGTTTTATGATATGAGGCACAAGTGTTTTCAGTCATGCACCAACAGTGGCATGTATAGAGTATTGAATACATGTACAGCCATACAGGGATATATGGCAGTCTGCTTGATACCTGGCTGTGCTTTATATATGGCTGTGCTATATGGCTGTGCTATATGGCTGTGCTATATGGCTGTGCTATATGGCTGTGCTATATGGCTGTGAGCATGCCTGTGTAGTTGACATACGCCAGCTGTGGCGTAGCTTGGGCTTCCCTACAGATAACTTTTCTTTGTGCAGAACAGAATCCTGGGTTTAACAGCTGTCAGCTGTCCCTCAGATGCAGACAGACACATGGACAGGCAGGTAGACAGACAGGAAGGCAGACAGATTGGAGGGCAGGCCGAGCGTTTGACATGCAGATAGTTGGACACATAGACCAACAGACATACACACAGACAGTCATTCAGGTAGAGAGGGAGTTATAGGTAGGCAGACACACAGACGGGCAGACACCCAATGACACACTGTGTGAGAACCTGTGTCTCATGGGAATGCTATAGTTATTTTATGTTGTTTGTTTGCTGTGATTCTTCCTGTCAGGGTCTGTTTTGTTTTTCTTACTGCTTTATATCGTACCATTATGCATAAACAAATCACGTAAATGAAAAACATATGTTAACTAATTCCCCCCAAAATATTGACCAATGACCATCTATATCCAGGCCTAGGTCTCTTGATTTCTGAATGCCATGTAATTCCATGTAAGGTACTGGAACAAGCATGCGCCTTGGCTCTCATGTGTGTAACCTATATAGGCTACAGTATTGCGGCCGGGGAATTAGTGGAGCACGCATTTACTCTACTACTATCCGCCCCCAGTCATCTCACCCCTGAGCCATGCTAGCTTATTTCCTTTCAAGAAACACTCTTTAACATAATACATGTATTAGCCTATTGAAACAATAACCTCATCCCCGCAACAGTTACCTTGCAAGATCTAAAAACGAATCCGTGGTCTCCTTGTTGGTATTGACGCTCTCGAGACCTAGATTATTTGTGTTCAGAGCCCCGGCACCGACTCCCGGCTTGATAATGAAGGCGAGGGACACACCAATTCCCGATGCGATGAGTGTGGTCACCAGGAAGTAGGAGACCGCGATGCCTCCTAGTTTCCCCAGGGAGCGCGTGTCCAGGCTGGCGGCGCCGGAGATCAGGCTGCACACGACCAGAGGAAGGATGATCATCTTCAGCATCCTCAGAAGCATCTCACCCGGGAAAGCAAAATAAGTCATCTGCGCCCGGGTTAGGTTCATATTCCGAACCATCATTCCGAGGCCGACGCCTACTAGAACTCCAGACACCGTCATTATCACTAACATATTCCTATTCAAAAATCTCATCAACTTGTCTTTACAGCTTTTCTTCTTCTTTCCATTCTTCTCCAAGATCTCGTCGGTGGAGACCGAATCGGTCATTGTGTGTCCGTTTTTCTTCTCCATTTTGATGGAAATTGTGGGGCAGAACACTGAATAACAGTAAATTCGTGAGAAAATTGAATGTTCCTGGAGCAGCGTGGGAGAACACACTCTCAGACGAGTAGCATTTGTGAGTAGACTGATGCAAGCGTAATTAGTCCTGTCAAACGCAACGTGTTTCTCCACCAATGGTGAGAGAGGGACTACACACTAAAAAAGAGGACATGCGCACTTCCTCCGTTTGCTCAATATTAAGACCATCTGATGCAACAGTGGGAGAAATTGCCTGGGTCTGCAACTGTGCATTTGTATTGATATATGTTGTGACTGGAAATGAGAGAAAAATGTAAACATTTCAAAGATAATATTTGATTTGGTGTACCTCTAGTTGTGTCATTATTTTTACACTAGTCATTATCTGCAGATGAAATAACTTAGGCCTGTATAGCGAATTACTTGATTAAACATTCTGAGTGAGACAAACTCTCCATGAATGACATCATGCCTATAGGTTATTAATTAATGAAACATATGAGTGAGACAAACTCTCCATGAATGACATCATGCCTATAGGTTATTAATTAATGAAACATATGAGTGAGACAAACTCTCCATGAATGACATCATGCCTATAGGTTATTAATTAATGAAACATATAAGTGAGACAAACTCTCCATGAATGACATCATGCCTATAGGTTATTTAAGCAATAAGGCCCAAGGAGGTGTGGTATATGGCCAATATACCACGACTAAGGGCTCTTCTTATGCACAACGCAATGCAGAGTGCCTGGATACAGCACTTAGCCGTGGTATATTGGCCATATACCACAAACCCCTGAGGCGCCATATTGATATTATAAACTGGTTACTAAAGTAATTCAAAATAAATGTTTTATCATTCCTGTGGTGTACGGTCTGATATACCACTGCTGTAAGCCAATCAGCATTCATGGCTCGAACCACCCAGTTTATAATAATTAATAAAACATGTGAGTGAGACAAACTCTCCATGAATGACATTTACTTGATGCAGTACTGTTTGGTGATGGTGGGTCTGAATGGGGGTGTGAACCGGTAATGTGCAAGCTGTTGGAATGGAGCCTACAGAGCCTAACCTTTTACTTTTTTTGACACATTCTGTTGTTTTACAGCCTGGATTAAATTGAGATGTTATGTCACTGGCCTACACACAATACAATACCCAAATTCATTCAAATGAAAAGCTGTAATGTGAGTCAATAAGTTTTCGATCCCTTTGTTATGGGAAGCCTAAATAAATTCAGGGGTAAAAATGTGCTTAACAAGTCAAATAATGGATCAACAACATTGTAGTTACTCCACAATAGTAACCTAAATGACAGAGTAAAAACAAGGACGCCTGTACAGAATACAAATATTCCAAAACATGCATCCTGTTTGCAGTAAGGTACTAAAGTAATACTGCACAAAATGTGGCAAAGGAATGAACTTTTATGTCCTGAATACAAAGCGTTACGTTTGGGGCAAATACAACACAACACATCACTGAGTACCACTCTTCATATTTTCAAGCATGGTGGTGGCTGCATCATGTTATGAGTATGCTTGTCATTGGCAAGGACTAGGGAGTTTTAAAAAAATGGAATATAGCTAAGCACATGCAAAATCCTAGAGGGAAACTTGATTCGGTCTGATTCTAACAGACACTGGGAGACAAATATACCTTTCAGCAGGACAATAACCTAAAACACAGGGCCAAATCTACAATGGAGTTGCTTACCAAGGTGACATTTAATGTTCAATGGGATTGAACATCTATGGCAAGACTTGTCTGTCTGGCAATTATCAACAACCAACTTGACAGAGCTAGAAGAAAATAATAATGTGCAAGTATTGTACAATCCAGGTGTGCAAAGCTCTTAGAGACTCACCCAGAAAGACTCACAGCTCTTAGAGACTCACCCAGAAAGACTCACAGCTGGAATCACTGCCACACATAATTCTAACATGTATTGACTTAGCGGTGTCAATACTTATGTAAAATGAAATATTTCTGTATTTCAGTTCCAATACATTTGCAAAAATGTTGAAAAACCTGTTTCCCATTTGTTGTTATGGGGTAGTGTGTGTAGATGGGTGAGAAAATAAATACATTATAATCCATGTTGAATTCAGGCTATAACACAACATGTGGAATAAGTCAAGTGGATTGAATACTTTCTGAAGGCACTGTATATGCTAGGATCTAGTCCTATTGGCTATAGGCTAGGCTACAGTTATTAATCATATAGCCTATCTTGGATACAATTAGGTGCTCTTAAAATCTGTGCATCGATGCTTACTGTCAGACCATTCTCTCATAACTCATATGTGCTTCATGTTGTCATTGAGACCGAAATACTTTGTTCCCGATCCCAAAATAACACAGGCAGTTGCTAAAGAAGACGAGGGGCGGGTTTACCTCACACCCGCTTCCCAGTTCCCCCGGCCCTGCTAATAATCCATTCAACATTGTACGCGAGCGGACAGGCCTTTTAGGGGGGCGAGTAGTCTGCGTAGATCTCAGCCGTCCTACATCTTCAGATATTATGTAATGTCAGTTATCCAGTAATGTTATTTTATAGGCTGTACATGAATAAAGTGTAGGCTACAAATCAATCTCTGGTGATCTTGTGTTGTGTCATGTACAGTATATTATGGTGTAGCCTATAGGCTCTCAACATCATTATAATATGTGAATATGGCACACAGTGCAATGATAGGCCTAATGCATGATAACAGATATTGGCTAGGCCAAATAGCCTGCAGCAACTTAATTTCCTATAGGCTTTGTGTGAATGATTGATTATTCAGAGATTTTTAAATCTGGACTTCTGCCTACTTTGAGTGACACCGAGGCAGACTGTCATCACTCTTAGAATCCAACTAGATTTTTATTTTATTTGACCTTTATTTAACTAGGCAAGTCAGTTAAGAACAAATTCTAATTTTCAATGACAGCCTAGGAACAGTGGGTTAACTGCCTTGTTCAGGGGCAGAACGACAGTACCTTGTCAGCTTGGGGATTTGAACTTCCAACCTTCCGGTTACTAGTCCAACACACTAACACTAGGCTACCCTAGAGGATGGCACCATAATAAAGGTTATCTCCCACTCAGAGATTCCTGTCCTCCTCCCAATAGGCCTACTGCCAGTTTGAAAAAAAATTTAAAACACGCTGCAGCTTTCTAATAAGAAGGCCTAATTTACTGTCACTTATAAAAGGAGAAGTCATTTTGTTACCAAATCTGTCAGTTAGCTAAATGGCTAGGGTGGTAGGCCTAAATTACTTACATTAATGAACTAAATTAATAGGTCATTTTGATAGGTATATGCTATATATTTCATATGAGACGGTCATGTTGTCTGTTAATCAGGTTCCAGATTTATATATAGATGATCTTGATCAGCTGATCAGCTGTCCCTGTGTGATGTTGATTTTTGATGTAACAGTGATATTGTTATTTCCATATACACTTTAGATTGAATATTCATAAAACTCTAAATGGTTTATATTCCACTGTGAAATCTCCACCCACATCTAGGCCACCGGCGAGCTAAAACTAAATCACCCGTGTAGACTAGTAGGGATGGATGATGGAATCTACAGTTTGAACTTGTGCACTAAAACAAATCTACAGGCTACCATACTGTACAGTCTTTGAGACTACATTACATCTAGGCCTTGGTCATGACTCTCAGTTCCATTAAATTACACACAAGAGTCATAAGAGTCTCAGGTCCATTACATTACACATAAGAGTCATTGGAAGAAGGCCTCTTCTGTAGGTGGGAGTACTACAGCTTCTTCAGGATCAGTGTCCCGTCCTCAGGACGGTTGCGCTAACGTAGGCTAATGTGATTAGCATGAGGTTGTAAGAAACAAAAAATAAATCCAGTACATAGACATATCTGATATGGGAGGAAAGCTTAAATTCTTGTTAATCTAACTGCACTGTCCAATTTACAGTAGCTATTACAGTGAAATAATACCATGCTATTGTTTGAGGAGAGTGCACAAATGTATGAATAAACTAATTAGGCACATTTGAGCAGTCTTGATACAACATTTTTAATAGATATGCAATAGTTCATTACTTCACTCTAAAACTTTGCACATACAGTGCTGCCATCTAGTGGCAAAAGTCTAAATTGCGCCTGGGTTAGGAACGTTTTTTTTTTTTAAACGATTGTTTTTTTTTTGTATTATCTTTTATCAGATCTAATGTGTTAAATTCTCCTACATTTGTTTCACATTTCCACAAACTTCAAAGTGTTTCCTTTCAAATGGTATCAAGAAAATGCATATCCTTGCCTCAGGTCCTGAGCAACAGGCAGTTAGATTTGGTTATGTCATATTAGGCGAAAATTGAAAGAAAAAAGGGCGGATCCTTAAGACGTTCCATGATGCTCGGTTTAACATGCATCACTTGGGTTACGGTTTTAAAAGCATAAGGATTATCTTTCATATCAGTGAGAAATAATTGTCAAAAAACAAAGGGTTAAATTGGTACACACCTTGATAGGAGGAGGGTTCTCAGCCTCCAGTATTTATGCTGCAGTAGTTTATGTGTCGGGGGGCTAGGGTCAGTTTGTTATATCTGGAGTACTTCTCCTGTCCTATTCGGTGTCCTGTGTGAATCTAAGTGTGCGTTCTCTAATTCTCTCCTTCTCTCTTTCTTTCTCTCTCTCGGAGGACCTGAGCCCTGGGACCATGCCCCAGGACTACCTGACATGATGACTCCTTGCTGTCCCCAGTCCATCTGACCGTGCTGCTGCTCCAGTTTCAACTGTTCTGCCTTATTATTATATGACCATGCTGGTCATTTATGAACATTTGAACATCTTGGCCATGTTCTGTTATAATCTCCACCCGGCACAGCCAGAAGAGGACTGGCCACCCCTCATAGCCTGGTTCCTCTCTAGGTTTCTTCCTAGGTTTTGGCCTTTCTAGGGAGTTTTTCCTAGCCACCGTGCTTCTACACCTGCATTGCTTGCTGTTTGGGGTTTTAGGCTGGGTTTCTGTACAGCACTTTGAGATATCAGCTGATGTACGAAGGGCTATATAAATACATTTGATTTGATTTGATTTAGTGTTCCCACTCGGCCATATCTCCATGTTACAGCACATGTTTATGGATAACAGATGGAAGACAGAGGGGCCACCTGTGATAATTAGCTGTCTAGCATGCTTCAAACACCTGTGTGTAATGGAAGAAGGCTGCCAGAAACATGTTGTCACTGAAAAATACTGTCCACAGCAACTGTGATAAAGCCAGTTAAAACCTTGTACAGTAAGGGTATATTTTGCATTTGTGAAATGATTTTAATGTGACATGAAAGTCATGGGCTTTATGATTCTAGAACCATATTGCAATTAAGAATCTATTCACTTTTAGACAGTGTATTTGGCTGTTTTGGCTGCCACAGTCAGTATACCGCTGAAAATAACATTTACTGAACAAAAATATAAATACAAAATGTAATGTGTTGGTCCCATGTTTCATGAGCTGAAATTAAAGATCCCTGAAATGTTCCATAATGCACAAAACATGTACAGTATTTCTCTCAAATTTAGTGCACAATTTTTGTTTACATCCCTGTTAGTGAGCATTTCTCCTTTGCTAAAATAATCCATCCACCTGAAAGGTGTGACATATCAGGAAGCTGATGAAACAGCATGATCATAACACAGGTGTACCTTGTGCAGGGGACAATAAAACGGCACTCTAAAATGTGCAGTTTTGTCACACAACACAATGTCACAGATGTCTCAAGTTTTGAGGGAGCGTGCAATTGACATGCTGACTGCAGGAATGTTCAACAGAGCTGTTGCCAGATAATTGAATGTTAATATCTCTACCATGGGCCGCCTCCAATGTCGTTTTAGACAATTTGGCAGTACTCCAACCGACCTCACAACTGCAGACCATGTGTAACTACGTCAGTCCAGGACCTCCATATCCGGCTTCTTCACCTGCGGGATCGTCTGAGACCAGCCACCCGGACAGCTGATGAAGCTAAGGAGTATTTCTGTCTCTAATAAAGCCCCTTTGTGTGGAAAATCTCATTCTGATTGGCTGGGCCTGGCTCCCCAGTCATTGGGCCTGGCTCCCAAGTGGGTGGGCCTATGCCCTCCCAGGCCCACCCATGGTTATGCCCCTGCCCAGTTATGTGAAATCCATAAATTAGGGTCCAATTTATTTATTTTAATTGACTGATTACCTTACATGAACTGTAACTCAGTAAAACCTTTGAAATTGTTGCATATTGCGTTTATATTTTTGTTCAGTATATAAAGATCATTGGACCTTAAAGAGTAGCGGTAGGCTGCTTTAGAGTCATACATCTGGGCTACGTTACAACCAACGGTCTACAGCCAAGGCTACTTTCAGTTTCTCTAACATCAAATCCTAATTGAGTTCCACCACCTAAATGAGTCCAGCGTACCTCTGTGAGACAACTACAATAAAGATATTCTACTCTGCCACCACTTTGTAATTTCATTAAATAAATGTGACTGGTTCATCAGTGATCCAGGTATATCAGAAACGAACCACTGGGGACACTGTCATTTCAATGTGGATAATTGGGTAATATTTGGTTGAGACGTTGATTAATGAGATTACAACCTATATTCACCCACTCAAAAAGACAGTTGAATTTCCAATGTGTTTTCCCTGCGTTTTCAACCATCTAAAAGCACAATGAAATCCCAGTAGAAAAACTATGTTCGATATTTGGTTTTGTTGTCACCCTATTGTATTTCACTGCGCTTTCAACTAATGTAAAGCACAGCAAAGTTCAAATGGGAATACAAGGTCAGATATGTTGTTTATTTATACAACAGATTAATGTGAATATCCCTGTGCTTCATCTAATAGCAGAACCAAATGACCTGGATTACAGTTGAGATTAAATAAAAAGTAAATGGAGCAAGTAATCAATGACATTCTAGTTCTGACAGATTATAACAGCAATGGTGAAGATCTCCACAGACCTACGATGACCTATGCATGTTATCTAGAACATGCACGCTTTATATGATTACATAAGAAGAAATGTTTCAACATTTAAAGGAGATGTATCTACTGCTTGGATAGTTCCATCTGAGACACTGGCTTAATCCCATTCTTTAATTTATATTTTTGGGCGATTTGGGGACACAAATTCATCATCTAATTTGTCAACAAGTTAGTAGGTTATCTATTGTATTTTAAAAGTGATATTGAATTGTGTTTGGTTGGCAACGCAACCAAAAATCAACATTTGAAGTATATCCTGCAAGTGTAGTTCGTATATCCTGCAAGTGTAGTTCGATCTGTGCCACTGATTTAGTCTAGCATTAATTCCAGTTTTTCTACAAATTAATATGTTGGATTCACATCTCCATCTCAACCAACAATCTAAGGTATAGAAAGGATTATATCAAATCTAACTTTAAATACATTCTGATTTGATTTAGTCATATTCTTTAACTTATATGTTTGGTTGAGATGGAGACGTGAAGCCAACAACAATCATCCTGTAATATGATTCTGGCCTGTGATAGCAAAAATATGTTCTAATGTGGCCCTCCATGGAAAATAATTGCCCAGGCCTGTTCTAGAGTCATCCCAGAGAGTTCTTGGACCTAGCTCATACATACATGTTTATACAACGAATGGGTCTAATCCTGATTGCTGATTGGTTAAAACCGCATTCCAGCCGTAGTCTACTCCACAAGTTGCCACAGGCTAAATCTATGATATTAAAAACCTATTTACTCTGTTCCATCGGACTGAGCAATCCACTGTCTCATCAGCCCAGCTAGGCAGTGTCGTTGGCTAGCTCCTCTGAACAACATTGTCCTGACAAGTGAGTATGTTTTCTATGCCAGGCGAAATCAAGCCTTTTAAAAAAATATATATATATTTCACCTTTATTTAACCAGGTAGGCTAGTTGAGAACAAGTTCTCATTTGCAACTGCGACCTGGCCAAGATAAAGCGTAGCAATTTGACACATACAACAACACAGAGTTACACATGGAATAAACAAACATACAGTCAATAATACAGTAGAACAAAAGAAAACAAAAAGTCTATATACAGTGAGTGCAAATGAGGTAAGATAAGGGCGTTAAGTCAATAAATAGGCTATAGTGGCAAAGTAATTAAACAGTGGAATGGTGGATGTGCAGAAGATGAATGTGCAAGTATAGATACTGGGGTGTAAAGGAGCTAGATAAATAAATACAGTATGGGGATGAGGTAGATAGATGGGCTGTTTACAGATGGGCTATGTACAGGTGCAGTGATCTGTGAGCTGCTCTGACAGCTGGTGCTTAAAGCTAGTGAGGGAGATATGAGTCTCAAGCCTCATTAGCTCACTGTTATGGACGTTTCCAAATAAATGTCACTAGAAAACAGCTTAAACAATTGCAAATGCAGCTACTTTACTGTTATTCTGGCTGCACTTTTGTGACATGACTGTAAGTTAGTCATAGTTGGCTAGCTAGCTAGCTAGCTAGCAAGGGATAAGAACGTTGACAGCCAGTAAGGCAATGGAACATTTAGATAGAATGACTGTGTCGCGTCCATAGATACAGAACAAAAAGACTGAACGACTGGGTCGAGTCCATAGATACAGAACAAAGGTTTGTGTTGGGACTATATCTTGTAGAAGGATAAAATAGTACAAATAAATTCATCCAAATAACGTTTTTAATTAAAATATGTCAATCATTATTTGAATATGTTGGTAACCCATTGTTCAAAAGTGCCCTTGAAGCCAGTGTTTGGAGGACATATTGGAACGGTTTGCCGGATCTCGACTTCGTGCGGGCCTAACAACACACGTTCAAGATATCCTCCAACTACCGTTGGGCATTACCACTTAAATATTGCATAGTTATAAGTCTTAATTAATACTGTTTACATGTGTGCATATCTTTGTTTTATAGAACCACAACAATAAGATTCCAAGTCATTCAGGTTACCAGAATAATATAAACATCCTCAAATGGAAACAGCTGTGTGTGTGTGTGTGTGTTGTGGTGACTATCAAGAGTATAGTGATGGACCTCAACATCATGTTCTAACTGGACAGCACTATAGAGGGCAGAACCAAACTAATCAGTTATAAGTATACAGCGGGCGAGGGCATTCACATCCGATCTCTCAGACGGGTGAGGCCATACCAGCCAACCATTTTTACATGGTCCTTCTAGACGGATTTAGTGACAAACAGTTTTTTTTACATGGTCTGTCATTTCTAAGGATTTAGCAACCAATATTTCTTACAGGTAGTCTCTGAAGAACCGGTTTATATACAAAAAGTAGCCAATGCTGGGTCCTTCTGGTAGTCAGAGACTCCAAGCCAACAGAGCTATACCAATTCAAAAAAGTGCTATACAGAAACCCAGCCTAAAACCCCAAGCAATGCAGATGTAGAAGCATGGTGGCTAGGAAAAACTCCCTAGACAACAAGGAACCTAGGAAGAAACCAGGCTCTGAGGGTTGGCCAGTCTTCTTCTGGCTGTGCTGGGTGGAGATTATATCAGTAAATGGCCAAGATGTTGAAACGTTCATAGAGGTTGTAGAGGGTGCAAAGGTCTGCACCTCAGGAGTAAATGTCAGACTGGGGACAGCAAGGAGTCATTAGATCAGGTAGTCCTGAGGCATGGTCCTAGGGCTCAGGTCCTCAGAGAGAAAGAGAGAGAAAAATAGATAATTAGAGGGAGCATACTTATATTCACACAGGACACCAGATAAGACAGGGGAAATACTCTAGATATAACAGACTGACCCTAGCCCCCAACACAAACTATTGCAGCATAAATACTGGAGACTGAGACAGGAGGGGTCAGGAGACATTGTGGCCCCGTCTGACAATACCCCCGGACAACTTACAATCCTGAGACAAGGATGAGTATAGCCCACGAAGATCTCCCTCACGGCACGAACCCGAGGGGTGCGCCAACCCGGACAGGAAGATCACGTCAGTGACTCAACCCACTCAAGTGAGGAACCCCTCCTAGAGACGGCATGGAAGAGCACCAGTAAGCCAGTGACTCAGTCCCAGAAATTGGGTTAGAGGCTGTGAATCCCAGTGGAGAGAGGGGAAGCGGCCAGGCAGAAACAGCAAGGGCGGATTGTCGCTCCAGTACATTTCCGTTCACCTTCACATCCCTACACTCAATCAATCATAGGACCCACTGAAGAGAGTCTTCAGTGAAGACTTAAAGGTTGAGACCGAGTTTTCGTCTCTTACATGGGTAGGCAGATCATTCCATAAAAATGGAGCTCTATAGGAGAAAGCCCTGCCTCCAGCTGTTATAAGGAGGCCTGCGTCATGTGACCGTGTAGGCATGTATGGCAGGACCAAAATTAGAAAGACAGGTAGGAGCAAGGCCATGCAATGTTTTGTAGGTTAGCAGTAAAACCTTGAAATCAGCCCAAGCCTTAACAGAAAGCCAGTGGTAGAGATGCTAGCACTGGAGTAATATGATCACATTTTTGGGTGCTAGTCAAGATTCTAGCAGCCGTGTTTAGCACTACATGAAGTTTATTTAGTGCTTTTTCCGTGTGGCCAGAAAGTAGAGCATTGCAGTAGTCTAATCTAGAAGTGACAAAAGCATAGATACATTTTTCTGCATAATTTTTGGACAGAAATGTTCTGATTTTTGCAATGTTATGTAGATGGAAAGTAGCTGTCCTTGAAACAGTCTTGATATGTTCTTCAAAAGAGAGATCAGGGTCCAGAGTAATGCCAAGGTCTTTCACAGTTTTATTTGAGACGACTGTACAACCATTAAGATTAATTGTCAGATCCAACAGAAGATCTCTTTGTTTCTTGGTACCTAGAACTAGCATCTCTGTTTGGTTCGAGTTTAAAAGTTTTTAAAAATGCCGCCATCCACTTCCTTATGTCTGAAACACAGGCTTCCAGGAGAGCAACTTTGGGGCTTCATCATGTTTCATCGGAATGTACAGCTGTGTATCGTCCACATAGCAGGGAAAGTTAACATTATGATTCCGAATGACATCACCAAGAGGTAAAATAGAGTCAAAACATTAGTGGTTCTAAAACGGAACCTTGAGGAACACTGAAATGTACAATTGATTTGTCAGAGGACAAACCATCCACAGAGGCAAACTGATATCTTTCCAGTAGATAAGATCTAAACCAGGCCAGAACTTGTCTGTGTCGACCAATTTGGGTTTCCAATCTCTCCGAAATAATGTGGTGATGGATGGTATCAAAAGCAGCACTAAGGTCTAGGAGCACGAGGACAGATGCTGCGCAACAGCTTTCTAAAAAATGTTTGCGAGGAATGGGAGATTTGATATAGGCAAATTCGTATTTTATATTTGCTGGGTCAAGGTTTGAATCCCGGCTCTTGTCTCATACCACTGTTCCAACATCCGAAGGAACACCTGGGGCCAATCAGAAGTTGAAACGATAACAAAACGTAATCTCAGCCACTGTTGTTTTGGTAAAAAGCTGAGGAGGGGCTGGAGAAATAATATCACTCTCAAATTCAGACAGAATTATGGATGCAAGGACTGACCACCCATGATGCTATATCAACATTACAGTTTTAAATATGTTTTAGACCGTATTGTGTTTGCTTACATTTACTTTGTTTACAAGCATTGAGATAAAACAAGGTTATATTTTGAGTTCTGATGGGATACAACAGTTAAACTAAGCTCTTTAATCATTAATAAGTTATATTCTTCAAGAAGCAATGGGTACATGTAATTCATGTATAAGTATAAGTCTGTATAAGAAACACAGATCACATGGGCTTCGAAAAACGGAAGGGAGGGAGGTGCGGCAGGTGCCGCTTCTCCTACGAATGCTGTTATTAAATATCAGGTGTACGCAGTCCCCAGCTAAGTAACATGCAAAGATTTAAAGCGCAATTATCTGTTTTATCTCCAGTACATTGCCATGATTGTCAGTTATGTAGATGCTCTACTGATAATCTCAGTGCGTCCTTGCTGGGATGACACAATCAATCTACTGCCGGAGAATATCAACACCAAACACATTGGTTCACCGTTCCACGGAAGCGGACAGTACACAGCATACCATAATGTTCTGAATAATGGCCAAGTCTACCTCGCTCCCTATTCCACTGAACCAATTAGGCGTAACAAACAAGTCCAACATTTATCGGAAACTGTTAAACTACATGTTCGCTACCCTCCTGCTCTCTGGGGATGTGTAACTCAATCCTGGGCCTAACATCACTGAGCCAGCGATACTCACCGGAGTGGAAAGCGGTGGATGGCCTCGTTGCTGTTGTGGAAGTGGGTGAGTGCTATGGTCCCATGGTTTCTCCTGACTCACCCGGCTCCAAGATGGAATTTGACTCTGCAAACATATCCAAGTTTCTATGTGCGATCCCTGACTCTGCTTCTGGTACGCAAGCTGTTTTAATTAGTCCCCCGCATCCAGTGCAAGCAGGAGGGATAGTTAAATGCACTACCGAACTCCCCCCTAATCAAAACTAAACAAAACGGCATAACCCATCCGTCAGAAAATGTAACTTTTTTCAATGTGTCAATCACTCTTGAGTAATCTGGGACCCACAAGCTAAACCCAAGGGACTACTAGGGGGGCACTTGAACATTTGTAGTGTCATTCCAAAAAGTGATCAAATTCAACATCTACTCACAGACTCCAACCTTGACTTCCTCTGCCTCTCAGAGACATGGCTCCATAAAACCTCTCCATATGCTGCTCTGATTGTGATTGGCTACAATGTTTTCAGGAGAGACAGGATTGAAGGAAGAGGAGGGAGGGGGTCTGATGATTTACATTAAAGAACATATCCGATGTAAACAAATTGAGTGGTCATGTGATAATGAACTAGAATGTATTGGCCTGAACGTTACACTGTCTCCCCAAATGTCTTTTACCCTTATTGGAATGTATAGACCACCTTCCACCAAAAGTGTGTTTTTTGATCAGTTTAATAACATGCTTAGGGAATGTGATTTTGGGAAAGAAGTCATCTTAATGGGAGATTTTAACATGAATTATGAAGACAAGTCTTGTAGGAAAACTCTCAAATGGACCACTAAAACCTTTGACCTCACACAGCTAGTTAAAGGGCCAACCAGGGTGACTTGTTGCTCTAAAACACAGATTGATTTGGTGTTCAGTAATAAACCAGAGAGTGACTAAATCATTCAATATGGTTACTGGGCTGTCTGATCATAATCTGACACTTATAGCCAGAAAGCTGTCTAAGAGCAGGTTTAACCTCTCTACTGTTAGAAAGCCCAATCAACTAAGAATACCTAAGAGTGAATTAAATAATTCTGAATATGCAATTAAGGGAATTTACTGGAATGGTCTCTTGTCCTATGTCACGTTCTGACCTTAGTTCTTTTGTTATGTCTTTGTTTTAGTATGGTCAGGGCGTGAGTTGGGTGGGTTGTCTATGTTAGTTTTTCTATGATTTGCTATTTCTGTGTTTGGCCTGGTATGGTTCTCAATCAGAGGCAGCTGTCAATCGTTGTCCCTGATTGAGAACCATATTTAGGGAGCCTGTTTTCTATTGTGTTTTGTGGGTGATTGTTTTCTGTTGTGTGTCTGCACCAGCCAGAATGGTTTTCTGGTCGTTTCTCTTTGTTATTTTGGTTATTTCCATGTTCATTCTAATAAATATGGACATTTTCCACGCTGCACCTTGGTCCTCACCTTCTTCCACCAACAACGGTTTTCAGTATACAATAGTCTGTCTGCAGAATGGTTTTCTGTCTGATGACAATGATGGAGATAATGGAACTATTTTTAAACACTCTTTCAGAACATTTAATTATCAAATGATCATTATGTTAAACACATTTATTTTGTGCTGTTGCTACATTATTACCTAAATGTAGGAGCACACAGCAGAAAGGTTACACAACCAGTTGCAATTTTAGCATGTAAATCTTGTGCATTCCAGGAACACCACAACACTAAACAATACATTAATTGCACTTTAACGGTTACAAACGGTGCCCACAAACTGTTAGGACCTACATAAAGCTGTCCCAACAGCAGAGTCCCAACAGCAGAGTCCCAACAGCAGAGTCCCAACAGCAGAGTCCCATCAGCAGAGTCCCAACAGCAGAGTCCCAAATGCAGAGTCCCACAGCAGAGTCCCAACAGCAGAGTCCCATCAGCAGAGTCCCAACAGCAGAGTCCCAACAGCAGAGTCCCATCAGCAGAGTCCCATCACAGAGTCCCATAAAGCAGTCCCAACAGCAGAGTCCCAACAGCAGAGTCCCATCAGCAGAGTCCCAACAGCAGAGTCCCAACAGCAGAGTCCCATCAGCAGAGTCCCAACAGCAGAGTCCCAACAGCAGAGTCCCAACAGCAGAGTCCCATCAGCAGAGTCCCATCAGCAGAGTCCCAACAGCAGAGTCCCAACAGCAGAGTCCCAACAGCAGAGTCCCAACAGCAGAGTCCCAACAGCAGAGTCCCAACAGCAGAGTCCCAACAGCAGAGTCCCATCAGCAGAGTCCCATCAGCAGTCCCAAGACCTTACCACTGCTACACCTGGCTATCAGCGGAGCCATGTCTGGCAGCGAAACAGTTCATTGAGCCTCATTTACTGCCTTCTTAAATATTGCTAATATGGCTGACTTGTTTAAACAAATGTGTTTTCTACTGACAATTGAGATGTACAAACTATGGCATAAGGGAACGACAAGCGGATATAAAGACAATCTGTCATTTCCATTAAGACATAAATGAGCTCGGACGGATGTTGTCAATATAACTACTTGTTCAGCACTTTTTAAAATTATATACAGTATATTTACTGCACATTAGCAGAGTAACAAGCATTTCATAAATAACAATGGCACCCTGTTTGATTTAAAACAGTCAGTCAGTGGCATCCACAGGACAGACAACCAGTGAAATACTATCTGAATCACCAGGGTTGAAGAATGGATAGAGTTTCTCAGTGAAGGAGCAGCCAGTGAAAGAGTAGATATGAGACCTGGCCTCCACATTGTAGAAGGATACCTGTCCCTTCTCATAATCCACAAACACCCCCACTTTCAGGGGCTTCTCTCTCAGTAAAAGGGTGACAGGGGAATCAGCGTGAGCTGTGTACTTTCCATTCTTTAGCTCCACAGTCCAGTATCCTTTATAAGGGATCGGTCTAGACCTCTCATTCCTATTGATGGACCTTCTGACCACTCCCAAAGTCCACTCAGTCTTCCCCTCCACCTTCACCTCATAGTAGAACTTCCTTGAGAAGCCCACATTTCCGAGGACACCGAACCAATTTTTATATCTCTTCCTGTTGTCAGAGAGAACCGGCTTTAGTTCTCCATGTCTCACTTGTTTCCCGTCATCAGACAGGATGAGGTTACGATGTGCAGAATCAGGGTCTAGAGTCACATTCACTGTGGAGAGAAACATACACTATGTAAACACAATGACATCACCATCCGTGGTATAATACACTACGGTAAACACAATGACATCACCATCCGTGGTATAATACACTATGGTAAACACAATGATAATACATCTATGGTAAACATCATCATCATCAGTGGTATAATACACTCATGGTAAACACAATGAAATCAATGACATCAACATCAGTGGTATAATACACTATGGTAAACACAATGACATCATCATCAGTGGTATAATACACTATGGTAAACACAATGACATCAACATCAGTGGTATGATACACTATCAGTGGTAAACACAATGACATCATCATCAGTGGTATGATACACTATGGTAAACACAATGACATCAACATCAGTGGTATAATACACTATGGTAAACACAATGACATCAACATCAGTGGTATAATACACTATAGTAAACACAATGACATCAACATCAGTGGTATAATACACAATATATAAACCCAATGACATCATGACATCAACATTTGAGTATAATACACTATTAGTAAACATACATCACTACTATTATTCTGTAAGTAAATCCTAGACACTATTTGGTATTATGTTTAATTTGTGGATGTCACAGACTATAAAACACACCTGCATGTCTTCTGATGGTTTCAAAGTCTGAAATATAGAGTAAGAGACTGTTGGTTATGAAAATGAGCAACATACTGATGGATATCACAAACTACTGTTAAAGGACATTTGTGTTGTTCAACCCAGACCTCAAACTATGAAGACCTATAATAACTTGAATCTTTTCATATATGTGACACCCCAGCAGTGCCAGGAAGGTGGGGAGAATGAGCCAATTTTTATACAGTATACGGCTATAAAAATCATTTGACAGTAACCGATAAATTCGTTCATAAACCTTTTTCTTTTCAATATGTGATAGGAAGCTAAATGTGTTTTTTGGCTGAATGTGACTGAAAAAGTAAAAAGAAACTGTTGATAGTTTGATGGGATAGTCAGGGATGGTAGAAACAGCTTGAGTTGCCATAGCAACATCAGTGAAACTGGGCAGAAGGGAGTTGTACTTCAAATACAGCAGTTCAGTAACATCAATAATTAACTAATATTTGTTTTATTTAACTATTTTACTAGGCAAGTCAGTTAAGAACAAATTCTTATTTTACAATGAGGGCCTACCCCGGCCAAAACCTCCCCAAACCCGGACAACACTGGGCCAATTGTGCGCCGCCCTATGGGACTCCCCATCACAGCCGGTTGTGATACAGCCCGGGATCAAACCAAGTAGTGACGCCTCTAGCACTGAGATGCCGTGCTTAGACCGCTGCGTCACTCGGGGGCCCACAAGCTGACAGTCCCCGAAATCAGGCACTAGAATTACTTTAAAATATGTTTGTTTACATGACTTCTTTGTTTATGTTTACTTGACTTCTTTGTTTGATTTCCCACCGTTTTATAAGTCAGAAGACCATCAGTCAGAAGACCATTACTGGGGCGGCAGGGTAGCCTAGTGGTTAGAGCGTTGGACTAGTAACCAGAAGGTTGCAAGTTCAAACCCCGAGCTGACATCTGTCATTCTGCCCCTGAACAGGCAGTTAACCCACTGTTCCTAGGCCATCATTGAAAATAAGAATTTGTTCTTAACTGACTTGCCTGGTTAAATAAATAAAAAACAAGGACCATGTCAACATCCTCTGTAAAATAAACTTGTATTTGCCTCCCTCTGGTGGTAGAAAGTATCACTACATCCATTAATTTTACTTCACTGCAATGTTACTTCAAAGGGGCGGTCCTTGGAAAACATTTTTTAATCCATAGTTCTTTATTTAACATTTTATTCCAGGTGTTTACTGCTCCTTCACACAACAACTCCTTTGGCAGAGGTCACCTAAAATGCTACTTTAATAAACTACAGATTTCAGCAAACAAAGAAAGTCACACAATTACACAGGACAAACAGGTTCAGGGTAAGAGTTTAAGAATGGACATTTTTACAAGTATCGACTGATAGTCGGAGGTACAGTCCACAGCCACTCATCACAACTCAACTCCATTGACTAAGCCATCATATACAGCAGGTAACAAAGCCTTAATACTTACCCAGCTGAGAAGTCAGGATTTCTACAGATAAACACATACATATAGTCAATTAGACACATCAGTGGTGTCCAAGGGGGAATCAACATGTGTTCGCTACCTCTCTAGTCTACACTCTAAAACTAAAAGGTTCCTGTATGATCTTTTAGGATAATATAAGGTTTAAAAAAAACAAAATAACCTTAAGGTTAATTTAAGAACCTATACTCTGCCATCAGGTCGTATTTTATTTTTTGTATTTGACCCCTTTTTCTCCCCAACAGTCCTGTCTCATCGCTGCAACTCCCGTACGGACTCGGGAGAGGCAAAGGTCGAGGTTGTTTCTTCCGAACCACAACCCAACCAAGCCACACTGCTTCTTGACACAATGCCCACTTAACCCGGAAGCCAGCCGAACCAATGTGTCGGAGGAACCACCGTACACCCAGCGACGGTGTCAGTGTGCAATGCGCCCGGCACGCCACAGGAGTCGCTGGTACACGATGGGACAAGGACATCCCTGCCGGCCAAACCCTCCCCTAACCCGGACGATGCTGGGCCAATTGTGCGCCTCCCCATTGGTCTCCCGGTCGCGGCCGTCTGCGACAGAGCCTGGACTCAAACCCAGAATCTTTAGTGGCACAGCTAGCACTGCCTTGTGCCACTCGGGAGGCCCATCAGTTCATTTTTTAACCTTTGTAGACTTAAGGGGAGCTTTGAAGAACCTTTTCAAAAGAGGGGTTTCTTTTTGGAACCAGTAAGTGACTAAATTCCAACTCGTGTGTATAATTCAAATTGAGAATGTTGGCATTATGGGTCAGCTGGGACTCAGGTAATGTGTGATAATACAGTTTTTATCACTATTACATGAACTAAGAAACCTTCTACTATATACTCTTTTGTTTTCTAGACTATGAAATTATCTGTGATTTGGAAACGTGGATCCTTTGTCTGGCAAATAGATGTCTGTTGTTACGCTATAGGAGCGTTGGATTCCCTGTTTTGTGGTTACTTTGGAATGGCGACATCTAATGACTGGATTACCAATTGCCTTTCAATTTGACAAAAGACGTCGCTGAATGGAACGCTGACGAAGGGTTTATCAGCGTGATCACTCATCAGACCGGAGGTAAAGAGGCGAACATTTCATCTGACCGGAGGTAAAAAAGTGTCGCTCCTCAACTGTAAATGAATATTCCCTGTGACTGTGTTAGAAGTGACTGATGCTATTGAAGCTCTGTGACTGTTTGATTTAAGCTTTTCACTGTGAATAAAGGGGAGAGAATTGTGGTTGTTCTTCCGTTTTGGCTCTGCTCTATGTGTTGGATGAAATTGTGGAACTTGTAAGCTTGGAATCGATCGCTCGTGTAGCTTGGAATCGTGTGTGTCTTTTGTTATTGGATTTGCGCGCTGAATTGAGAACTCATTGTGGAGCGGCGAAAAGAGGACGCTTTGCTGATTGGCTGCTGTGTCTGAGTTGTGATGACGTCGTTTTTGGCTCATTCATTAACCTATGCCGTGCTAAAAATGTGTTCACACATGCTGATGGTTGCAAATCAATGGAATTGAATGGGATTTGATGTTCAGTGCTCTTACCTGCCTTTACAATGGATCCAATTGAAACATTGCAAAAGTTCAAATGATCGAGAAGTGCTATGTTGGGTGCACTTACTAAAAGAGAGTATCAGGTTGAATGGTATTGCCCAAATGCAGCAACACGGTATTGTTTTGCCATCCAATATGGACAGATGGATGGAAGAAGCACAGTAAAGCACAGCAGCAAAAAAAAAACTGATGAGGATGTCCAGACAAGGGACAGTATCTCCAATGTCTCATCAAAACTGATGAGGATGTCCAGACAAGGGACAGTATCTCCAATGTCTCATCAAAACTGATGAGGAGGACCAGACAAGGGACAGTATCTCCAATGTCTCATCAAAACTGATGAGGAGGACCAGCCAAGGGACAGTAGCTCCAATGTCTCATCAAAACATGTAAAGAGATCACAACACAGCAGGCACTCAGGACAATCCATCACGTCTTCTATCAGGCTCTTTTTGAAGGCTGAAGGGGGAAGCCTTTCTTGTTAAAGCTGAAACATTGAAAAGTAAACATGCATTGGAGAAACAGGAGGCTCAACTCAAGGCACAAAATAAAGGTTTGGAGCTTGAAGATGAAATATTGGCTAACAGTGCAAAGCCGAATGTATTCCATGTGTAGGAAGCCACTCAAGGAATGGGGAAACAAATCAGATGATTTAATTAACGATGCCTGAATGCAATGGGAAGGCCTGAAGATACCATGGGGAAGGTTACTCAAAGCAAAATGGTGCCCACCACCACTCAGGTTGTCACAGGTCTCCATACCACACAGTCACACATCATGGCTGACCTGGGATCCCCATTGTGAGATCCCCATCCACCACGTATTTTCATACTGCACAGGGCCAGGGTCAAAGTAGTATGTTATAACTACCACCACATACAGCTCTGTTCGTCATAGGTCAAATAACACACAGCAGAGCCTGTTGTTAGACCAAAAGAGGCAGCTGCAACTTCCAACTAGGGGAGGAAGGCCTATTAACCCAGATCAGGGTGGAGCTGACAACATTGTCAACATTCTGCTACACCAAAATGCTATCACTGAAAGGCTGGTAAGGCAGCAAAGGTTGTCTTCATTACCACCTCTTAGTGTACGACTGGGTGACCCACTACACTACAGGTTCTTTGTACCAGTGTTTAAGGGTGAACCACTAGACGACAGGTTCTTTGTACATGGCTTTGAACACGCTATCGAAGACCGGACCGAGAACAGCAAAGACAGGTTGTACCTTTTGGAGAAATTCACCATGGTGCAACTCAAGTCAAATCAAATTTTAGCTCAACTGCTTTGTCTTACTGAAGTCGAGGGAGAGGTTGTTGTCCTGTCACCACACTGCCGGGTCTCTGACCTCCTCCCCAAGGCTTTCTCATTGTCTTTGGTGATCAGGCCTAACACCGTATTGGAGTTCTGAGTGTCCATGCAGTCATGAGTGAACAGGGAATACCCGAGGGGACTAAGCACGCACCCCTGAGGGGCCCCTGTGTTGAGGGCCAGCATGGCGGATGTGTTGTTGTCTACCCTAACCACCTGGGGGCGACCCGTCAGGAAGTCCAGGATCCAGTTGCAGAGGGAGATGTTCAGTCCCAGGGACCTTAGCTTAGTGATGAGCTTGGTGGTGTTGTAATCTGAGCTGTTGTCAATGAACAGAATTCTCACGTAGGTGTTCATTTTGTCCAGGTGGGAAAGGGCAGATTGTGGAGTGCAATAGAGATTGTGTCATCTGGGGTTCTGTTGGGGTGGTATGCGAATTGGGGTGGGTCCAGGGTGTCTTGAATGATGGTGTTGACGTGAGCCATGATCAGCCTTTCAAAGCATTTCAAGGATATTGATATGAGTGCTAAGCGGTGATAGTCATTTAGACAGGTTACCTTGGTGTTGTTGGACACAGGGACTATGGTGGTCTGCATTTGATTTGAATAATAATAATAATTAAACATGTAAAAAATAAAACACTATCAACAACCAGGAAGTCATGAGTACATTTGTTGTCTCTGGCTTGGAGATAAGTAGCCTTGATGACAGCAGTTTTGTTGAAATCCTTGCAGTTTTCACGCAGAAAGAAATCCCTGTAACTAAGGAGAACATTCCTACCAGTGGCGGCTGGTGGGAGGAGCTATAGGAGGATGGGCACATTGTAATGGCTGGAGTGAAATCAATGGAATGGAGTCAAACATGAGGTTGTCCATGTGGTTTCCACAAGCAATAACATCTGCTAAATATGTGTATGGGACCAATCAAATTGGATTTAATAGGATTGATGTTTGATACCGTTCCATTTATTACACACCAGCCTCCACCGATTCCTAACCAGACAGATGTGAACATATGGCCATATTTGGAAAAGGTGCATCTCAAGCAGATTGATTCTGAAGTTGTATTGTTGACAAACATACCTCAGGCCATTGAGCCATGGATGGTCATAAACAGCCAAGAAGATAAGGCCCATTACGCTGTGAAAACCACTCTGGTCTGGATTGTGAATGGGCTTCTAAAAAAGGGGAATGTCTCCACCTATGGGCGGTCTCATGTAATGTCACACAGAATCTCTGTGGTAGAGCTGGAAGAGGTGCTGCAGCAACAGGTCAAGCATGATTTCCCAGAGCACCACCATGAGGAGCAGCTTGAAATATCAAGAGAAGATCATCTCTTCATGGAGAGTGTATCTGTCAGCCAAGCTGGTGGTGGTCACTATATTATTTGCCTCCCACTGAGGAATGAGGATGCTGAATTTCCCAACAACTGCTGTGTGGCAGTACAGCGTGCTCTCAACCTGAAATGGAAACTCAGTAAGAATCCCTGGTCCTGTAAGGACTATACCAACTTCATGGCAGACATCCTGGACAAAGGCTTTGCAGTGATCATGCCAATAGACTTACAGAATGACAGCAGCAAGATATTTTGGTATATTCCTCACCACAGAGTATATCATCCCAAGAAGCACAATCTGAGGGTGGTACTAGACTGTGGAGCCACCTAACAAGAGACATCAATGAATGCTCAGCTTCTACAGGGTCCAGACATTACAAACCATATCATTGGTGTTGTGTCCAGATTCCACCAAGAGCCTGTTGCCTTCATGACAGATATCAAAGTCATGTTCCACCAGGTGAGCGTTCCAGAGCAGGACACAGACCTGAGATTTCTCTGGATCTGGAAAAGGAGCTGGAGGATTGGTGGTGCTCTAATATATAGATGACTGTCTAAAGTCAGCAGCAAGTGAGGAAGAAGCCTTGACACATACTCAGGACCGCACATCACTGTGTTCTAAAGGAGGCTTTAGACTGAACAAATGGATCAGCAACAGTCAAGTTGTTGCCTCTATTCCTGAAGAGGAGAAAGCAAAGGAGATAACGGATCTGGACTGGGATCAGAACATGCTACCAGTAGGAAGTACAATGGTGCATTGAATCGGACTCAATAAATGTACAAATATCCATTCGGGACAGACCACTGACCAGAAGAGACGTTATATCAACGGTGGGCTCTGTTTACGACCCGTACAGTTAACTAGGCTAATAACTTACTAACTAGCAAAGAATATATGCACACACTCTGATTTGCACTGATCTGAAAAGAGCATTCACTGGTGGGTGATTGAAAGGTTTTCAGGTACTTTCGGAAGATGGGCAGGGACTCGGCTGTCCTAGCTTCAGGGGGAAACTGGTTCCACCATTGGGGTGCCAGGACAGAGAAGAGCTTGGACTGGACTGAGCGGGAGCTGCCCTCCCGGAGGGGTGGGATGGCAAAGAGACCATAGGTGGCAGACCGAAGTGCTCGGGTTGGGGTGTAGGGTTTGAGCATAGCCTGAAGGTAGGAAGTGGCAGTTCCTCTTGCTGCTACGTAGGCAAGCACCATGATCTTGTAGTGGACAAATAATTCGGGTTGACATGGGAGAACTTGGGAAGGTTGAAAACCAGGCGGGCTGTAGCATTCTGGATCAATTGCAGGGGTTTCATGGCACAAGCAAAGAGACCAGCCAACAGAGATGTCTATTAGTCAAGACGGGAGATGACAAGTGCCTGGATTAGGACCTGTGCCACTTCCTGTTTGAGGTATGGTCATATGGATGTAAACCATGAATCTGCAGTAGCGAGACACCGCTTTGATGTTTTCAGAGAATGACAGGGTGTTGTCCAGGTTCACGCCAAGGTTCTTTGCACTCTGGGAGGACGACACTGTGGAGTTGTAAATTTTGATGGAGAGGTGTGAGGATATGATGGAGCCAAGTGACTTGGTGTATAGAGAGAAGAGGAGAGGAACTAGAACAGAGCCATGGGGGACACCAGTGGTGAGAAAACGTGGTGCAGACCCAGATCCTCTCTACTGATGGTTTCCAGTGTCGAAGGTAGTGGATAGATCTAGGAGGATGAGAACATATGAGAGAGAGTCTGCTTTGGCAGTACGGAGAGCCTCCGTGACACAAAGAGCAGTCTAGGTTGAGTGACCCGTCTTGAAGCCTGACTGGTTAGGGTCAAGAAGATTGTTCTGAGAGCGATAACTGCTCTGTTCTAGTTGATCAGAGATAGCACGCTCAATTGTTTTGGAAAGAAAAGAAAGGGGTACAGGTCTATAGATTGATGTCAGATGAGTCAAGTGTTGGTCTCTCAACAGTTTCCCGTGTGTATCAAGAATGGTCCACCACCAAAGGATATCAACTTGACACATATGTGGGAAGCATTGGACCAGCATCCCTTGGGAAAGCTCTTGACACCTTGTAGAGTCCATGCCCTAACGAATTGAGGCAAGATGAGGGTGCAACTCAATATTAGGAAAGTGTTCCTAATGGTTTGTACTCTCAGCGTATGTCAGACTTGTTCTGGAAGAGGTGGACCAAAGAGTATCTCCCTGAGTTGCAGGATCAACTAAAATTAACAAGAGAAGAAACTTCGTCCCTGGAGATATGGTTCTCATCGGGATGACTCTTGTCTCTGTACGAAGTGTTGATGGGTTAAAGGTTCCAAACTCTCTGTTCAAGCAGTTGACACACAGTTAGGACACCCATCGGTACCACTCAAGACATGTAGCAGAGGTCTCTTCACAGTCCCCAGGGCCAGAACAGAGGCTGGGAAATACAGAGTATTAAATAAAGCCATGACTACATCACAGGAAGTTTGTGGCACCTTAATTGGGGAGAACAGGCTCATGGTAAAAGCTGGAGCAGAATAAGTGAAATGGTATCAAATACATCCAACACATGGTTTCCAGTTGTTTGATGACATTCCATTTGCTCCGTTCCAGTCATTATTATGAGCCATCGTCCCCTCAGCAGTCTCCGGAGTAACCATACATTATGGGTCAGCTAGGTCTCAGGTATAGAGTAACCATACATTATGGGTCAGCTAGGTCTCAGGTATAGAGTAACCATACATTATGGGTCAGCTAGGTCTCAGGTATAGAGTAACCATACATTATGGGTCAGCTAGGACTCAGGTATAGAGTAACCATACATTATGGGTCAGCTAGGTCTCAGCTATAGAGTAACCATACATTATGGGTCAGCTAGGTCTCAGGGTATAGAGTAACCATACATTATGGGTCAGCTAGGTCTCAGGTATGGAGTAACCATACATTATGGGTCAGCTAGGTCTCAGCTATAGAGTAACCATACATTATGGGTCAGCTAGGTCTCAGGTATAGAGTAACCATACATTATGGGTCAGCTAGGTCTCAGGTATAGAGTAACCATACATTATGGGTCAGCTAGGACTTAGGTATGGAGTTACCATACATTATGGGTCAGCTAGGACTCATGTATGGAGTTGCCATACATTATGGGTCAGCTAGGACTCAGGTATGGAGTTACCATACATTATGGGTCAGCTAGGACTCAGGTATGGAGTTACCATACATTATGGGTCAGCTAGGACTCAGGTATGGAGTTACCATACATTATGGGTCAGCTAGGACTCAGGTATGGAGTTACCATACATTATGGGTCAGCTAGGACTCAGGTATGGAGTTACCATACATTATGGGTCAGCTAGGACTCAGGTATGGAGTTACCATACATTATGGGTCAGCTAGGACTCAGGTATGGAGTTACCATACATTATGGGTCAGCTAGGTCTCAGGTATAGAGTTACCATACATTATGGGTCAGCTAGGTCTCAGGTATAGAGTAACCATACATTATGGGTCAGCTAGGACTCAGGTATAGAGTAACCATACATTATGGGTCAGCTAGGTCTCAGGTATAGAGTAACCATACATTATGGGTCAGCTAGGACTCAGGTATGGAGTTACCATGCATTATGGGTCAGCTAGGACTCAGGTATGGAGTTACCATGCATTATGGGTCAGCTAGGACTCAGGTATGGAGTTACCATACATTATGGGTCAGCTAGGACTCAGGTATGGAGTAACCATACATTATGGGTCATTATGGGTCAGCTAGGACTCAGCTATGGAGTTACCATACATTATGGGTCAGCTAGGACTCAGGTATGGAGTTACCATACATTATGGGTCAGCTAGGACTCAGGTATGGAGTTACCATACATTATGGGTCAGCTAGGACTTTTTTTATCGCTTTTACACAAACAAGAAATAAATACTACTATATATCATTTTCTGTTTAAATAATTATTTTGCTTTGATCATGGAAAGACTCTGTAACCTGTGAAATGACCTGTGTTTTGGAAACGTGGAGCCATTGTCTGGCAAATACATTTCTGTTTGTTTTTACACTATTCGAGATTTGTATTCCCTGTTACTTTGAAAGAGCATCTGACGGCAACATCACATACCTGGGGCCTCAACGTAAGTTTTGAAATGGTTTACGAATAGCCTTTATAAAATGGTTCACATAATTCTTTCAAAGTGATGATCTGGGACTCCTTGTCTCATATCACTTCTCTAATGTCACAAATCCTAAATGAGTTCCACCACCTAAATGAGTCCAGCGTACCTCTGTGAGACAACTTCTACAATAAAGATATTCTATCCACCACTTCTTAATTTCATTCATTAAATGTGACTGGTACATCAGAAACTACCCACTGGGCAAGCTACGTAATCTCAACGTGGATATTTGGGTAATATTTGGTTGAGATGTTGATCAATGAGATTACAACCTACAGTATATGTAAAGACTGCCAAAAGTTAGTTGAATTTCCAATGTGTTATCACTATGTTATCAACCATCTAAAATCACAACCAAATTACAGTGGAAAAACAATGTTTGGTTGTCACCCAAATGTCTATCACTGCACTTTCAACCAAAAAGACTTAAAATGCTTCAAATTATTCTAGCAAAGTGATGATCAGAAGACACTACTTACTTAGCTCCTCAGTGCGGTCATCTGTAAACATGTAGAGTATGAGCTCAATGACCTCAAAATAAACTTCTTAAAATGTTTTTTTACTTGAAGTCGGTAAATTAAAGAAAATGTTCCTTTTGTGGTTCTAATAATGTTATCGAAGTGATGATCTGAAGACAGTACTTACGATTCTGCTCCCAGATGTCATCTGAATACATGTAGAGTAGATGGAAGACAGTGAGAACATCATTAACATGAACACTAGAAGATGTAGTCTCTCTCTGGGACTCCTTGTCTCATAACAATGTTCCAACATCAGATAAAAGTCAGGGAACATTAATATAAACAACATGAAGTGTTTTCTACTTCACTAGAAGTTACATCTATAGAAGAGACATTGGATTATATAATGTTATCAATGTGATGATCTGATGACAGTACTTACGATTCTGCTCCCAGATGTCATCTGAATACATGTAGAGTAGATGCAAGACAGTGAGAACATCATTAACATGAACACTAGAAGATGTAGTCTCTCTCTGGGACTCCTTGGTCGGGATTCAATCCAATGTGCGCTATACCGCAGGGCACTTTACATCTGACAAAGCACTTTTTAAAGGCATTTTCCACCAGCATTCACAGAGATCACAGTCATGGTAAACACTGCACATGTCGATTCATGTGTAAAATACCTTTAAAAGTCTGTTATAGTGTGTTATTTGACTAGGCAAGTCAGTTAAGAACAAATTCTTATTTTCAATGACAGCCTAGGAACAGTGGGTTAACTGCCTGTTCAGGGCAGAACGACAGATTTTGTACCTTGTCAGCTCGGGGATTTGAACTTGCAACCTTTCGGTTATTAGTCCAATGCTCTAACCACTAGGCTACCCTGCCGCCCGTTATAATGCACCTTGAATTGAATCCCGGCCCTTGTCTCATACCACTGTTCCAACATCAGATGGAACATCTTAAAATGTGCTCAGCCACAAAAAAATACTTTAAATGCTTCAAGTAATTATTGCAAAGTGAAGATCTGAAGACACTACTTACCACTTTCCTTCCTGAGTTTATCTGTAAACATGTAGAGTAGATGGAAGACAGTGAGAACATCATCAACATGAACACTAGAAGATGTAGTCTCTCTCTGGGACTCCTTGTCTCATATTACTTCTCTAATGTCATAAATCCTAATTGAGTTCCACCACCTAAATGAGTCCAGCGTACCTCTGTGAGACATCTTCCCAAATGAAGATATTCTGCCCTACCACTTCTTAATTTCATTAAATAAATGTGACTGGTCCATCAGTGATCCAGGTGTATCAGAGTTCATTTGACCTTATTTAACCAGGCAAGTCAGTTAAGAACAAATTCTTATTTTCAATGACCGCCTAGGAACAGTGGGTTAACTGCCTTGCTCAGGGGCAGAAAAACACATTTTTACCTTGTCAGCTTGGGGATTTGATCTTGCAACCTGTCAGTTCCAAATCCAACCCTCTAACCACTAGGCTACCTGCCACCCCTGCCTCCCCTGCCTCCCCCAGGTAAGGATAATACTTTCCCCACTGCAGACTGAGTTGATCTATTATCACACCTGATTAGCATGTTAATCACCTGATGGTTAAAATCAGTCCTCAGTGTCAACATGTTATTCACCTGGAGATTAAAATCAGTCATCAGTGTCAACATGTTAATCACCTGCAGGTGTAGTATATTATCCTGTATCCATAGAATACAACCACTGTGAATGTGGTGAGATTGAAAAAAGCAATGCAGACATTTCATTCCAACAATTCAACGTTCATATCATCTCTCAATTACCTTTCTTATTACACATGCAGTAGATAGCCAGAGATAACCCAATCACAGTGATGGCTCCCAGACAGCATAACACAATGAAGGTCATTCTCCATGGGGTTGTATAAAATATCTCACCTAAAACACAAACATCATTACACATCAACAACAGGGTTTGGTACTAATACTACCACACATCAACAACAGGGTTTGGTACTAATACTACCACACATCAACAACAGGGTTTGGTACTAATACTACCACACATCATTACACATCAACAACAGGGTCTGGTACTAATACTATCACACATCAACAACAGGGTTGGGTACTAATTCTACCACACATCATTACACATCAACAACAGGGTCTGGTACTAATACTATCACACATCAACAACAGGGTTGGGTACTAATACTACCACACATCATTACACATCAACAACAGGGTTTGGTACTAATACTACCACACATCATTACACATCAACAACAGGGTTTGTAACTAATACTACCACACATATTAACAACAACGTTTGATACTAATACTACCACACACATCAACAACAGGGTTTGGTACTAATACTACCACACATCATTACACATCAACAACAGGGTTGGGTACTAATACTACCACACATCAACAACAGGGTTTGGTACTAATACTACCACACATCATTACACATCAACAACAGGGTTTGGACCTACTACTACCACACATCAACAACAGGGTTTGGTACTAATACTACCACACATCAACAACAGGGTTGGGTACTAATACTACCACACATCATTACACATCAACAACAGGGTTTGGTACTAATACTACCACACATCATTACACATCAACAACAGGGTTTGGTACTAATACTACCACACATATTAACAACAAGGTTTGATACTAATACTACCACACATCAACAACAGGGTTTGGTACTAATACTACCACACATCATTACACATCAACAACAGGGTTGGGTACTAATACTACCACACATCAACAACAGGGTTTGGTACTAATACTACCACACATCATTACACATCAACAACAGGGTTTGGTACTAATACTACCACACACATCATTACACATCAACAACAGGGTTTGGTACTAATACTACCACACATCAACAACAGGGTTTGGTACTAATACTACCACACATCATTACACATCAACAACAGGGTTTGGTACTAATACTACCACACATCAACAACAGGGTTTGGTACTAATACTACCACACATCAACAACAGGGTTTGGTACTAATACTACCACACATCATTACACATCAACAACAGGGTTTTGGTACTAATACTACCACACATCAACAACAGGGTTTGGTACTAATACTACCACACATCAACAACAGGGTTTGGTACTAATACTACCCCACATCATTACACATCAACAACAGGGTTTGGTACTACTACTACCACACATCAACAACAGGGTTTGGTACTAATACTACCCCATATCATTACACATCAACAACAGGGTCTGGTACTAATACTACCACACATCATTACACATCAACAACAGGGTTTGATACTAATACTACCCCACATCATTACACATCAACAACAGGGTTGGGTACTAATACTACCACACATCATCACACATCAACAACAGTGTTTGGTACTAATACTACCCCACATCATTACACATCAACAACAGGGTTTGGTACTAATACTACCACACATCAACAACAGGGTTTGGTACTAATACTACCACACATTACACATCAACAACAGGGTTTGGTACTAATACTACCACAGACATCATTACACATCAACAACAGGGTTTGGTACTAATACTACCACACACATCATTACACATCAACAACAGGTTCTGGTACTAATACTACCACACATCATTACACATCAACAACAGGGTTTGGTACTAATACTACCACACATCATTACACATCAACACCAGGGTTTAGTACTAATACTACCACACACATCAACAACCGGGTTTGGTACTAATACTACCACACATCAACAACAGGGTTTGGTACTAATACTACCACACACATCATTACACATCAACAACAGGGTTTGGTACTAATACTACCACACATCAACAACAGGGTTTGGTACTAATACTACCACACATCAACAACAGGGTTTGGTACTAATACTACCCCACATCATTACATCAACAACAGGGTTTGGTACTAATACTACCACACATCAACAACAGGGTTTGGTACTAATACTACCACACATCAACAACAGGGTTTGGTACTAATACTACCCCACATCATTACACATCAACAACAGGGTTTGGTACTACTACTACCACACATCAACAACAGGGTTTGGTACTAATACTACCCCACATCATTACACATCAACAACAGGGTTTGGTACTACTACTACCACACATCAACAACAGGGTCTGGTACTAATACTACCACACATCATTACACATCAACAACAGGGTTTGGTACTAATACTACCCCACATCATTACACATCAACAACAGGGTCTGGTACTAATAATACCACACATCATTACACATCAACAACAGGGTTTGGTACTAATACTACCACACATCAACAACTGGGTTTGGTACTAATACTACCACACATCATTACACATCAACAACAGGGTTTAGTACTAATACTACCACACATCATTACACATCAACAACAGGGTTTGGTACCAATACTACCACACATCAACAACAGGGTTTGGTACTAATACTACCACACATCAACACCATTGCGACCAAATCTCTGAAACTGGAAGCACTATCTCCTCACTAGCTTTAAGCACCAACTGTCAGGCAGCTCAGATTACTGCACCTGTACATAGCCCACCCTATAATTTAGCCCAAACAACTACCTCTTTCCCAACTGTATTTAATTTTTATTTATTTATTTATTTTGCTCCTTTGCACCCCATTATTTTTTATTTCTACTTTGCACATTCTTCCATTGCAAAACTACCATTCCAGTGTTTTACTTGCTATATTGTATTTACTTTGCCACCATGGCCTTTTTTTTGCCTTTACCTCCCTTCTCACCTCATTTGCTCACATTGTATATAGACTTGTTTATACTGTATTATTGACTGTATGTTTGTTTTACTCCATGTGTAACTCTGTGTCGTTGTATCTGTCGAACTGCTTTGCTTTATCTTGGCCAGGTCGCAATTGTAAATGAGAACTTGTTCTCAACTTGCCTACCTGGTTAAATAAAGGTAAAATAAAATAAAATAAAAATA
>NW_024607734.1:0-35535 GCF_018296145.1 Oncorhynchus tshawytscha | reverse complement strand
TGCCATGTATGCTGGGGCGAATTGCAAACTCTTCTGTTGGCTAGTTCAATGCTGAATCTACTAGTTACTTGCTACTTACTTTGATATTGTTCTTCAATAAATTAGTATACTTGGTGCCTGCAGGTATCTAAATTTTTTTGAAGATTTCTTGGCTGCATAGACTCTTGGCGTTTTCAATCCCAACTAGGAGGAATATACATTTTTATCTGCAGTCTTACTCATTTATACCTCACATTGACTACTTTTCTGACAAGATTCTTTTCTGTATGCTCATAGCATTTCTTGCCGTACCTGACTACGCTTCTGACTTTAGAGCTATCAGTTGGTGGTGGGACTTTTTGACAACATTCTGACTGCCGGATTGATGTTTTTCCAATCAACGACACCTCTGACGCTTCAGCACTGTTCTGTGGGAGATATTTAAGGCCATGAATTGGTCAAATCATTGATACATAGTTTTGAAAACGTTGATAAAAGAGACTTCTGAACTGACAAACTTATTTTTACAGATAGACAGTACTTACGCTACTACCATTCCTAAATGTTCAGGGATTGAATTTCTTACAAGTTGAATTACTTTTGCCAACAGACAGGCAATTGAGGAATCAAGCGTATAAGCTGCGATATACTACCGTGAGTATGGTAAAAATTAGTTGCTTTTCTCACTATAGCTATAATCTATTTGGGCTGGGAGTACTGAGTTACATTCTAAATTCATTGTCTAAATATTCTTGCATTTTAATCTACTTTTAACTACTACTTTAATTTCTAATTCTTTAATTTAATTTTTAATTACTACTTTAATTTTTAATTACTACTTTAATTTTAATTACTACTTTACTACTTTAATTTTTACTTACTACTTTAAATTTTAATTACTACTTAAATTTACCTACGGTAATTAATTACTACTTTAATTTTTAATTACTACTTAATTTTAAATTACTACCTTAATTTTTAATTACTACTTTAAATTTAATTACTACTTTAAATTTTAATTACTACTTTGGGTTTTAATTAATACTTTACTTTTAATTACTACTTTTAATTTTTAATTTACTTTAATTTTAATTACTTTACTTTTAATTTTTAATTACTACTTTAATTTTTAATTACTACTTTAATTTTTTAATTACTACTTTACCCTTAAATTACTTTAATTAAATACTACTAATTACTACTTTAAATTTTAATTACTACTTTGGCTACTTAATATTTTTAATTACTACTTATAATTTTTGGATTACTACTTTAATGCACTACTACTTTAGTTTTATCACTACTTTACCCTTAATTTTATTATTACTTTAATTTTTAATTACTACTTTACCCTTAAATTTTTAATTACTACTTTAAATTTATAATTACTAATTTTAATTTTTAATTACTACTATAATAATTACTAGCTTTAATTTATAATTACTACTTTAATTTTTTAATTACTACTTTAATTTTAATTACTACTTCAATTTTTAATTACTACTTTAATTTTAAATAATTACTACTTTGTTTTTAATTACTACTTTAATATTTTAATTAATTTTAATTTTAATTACTACTTTAATTTTTAATTACTACTTTAATTTTAATTTTTAATTTATAATTTTAATTTTATTATACTACTTTAATTTTTAATTACTACTTTAATTTTTACCTACTTATTTAATTTTAATATTTTAATTACTACTTTAGTTTTTAATTACTACTTTAATTTTTAATACTACTACTTTTTAATTTTTAATTACTACTTTAATTTTTAATTACTACTTTTTAATTACTACTTTAATTTTTATTTTTAATTACTACTTTAATTTTAATATTTTAATTACTTTTAATTTTTAATTTTTAATTTTAATTACTACTTTAATTTTTAATTACTACTTTAATTTTAATTACTACTTTAATTACTACTTTAATTTTTAATACTACTTAATTTTAATTACTTTAATTTTAATTTTAATTTTTAATTAATACTTTTTAATTTTAAATACTACTTTAATTTTAATTACTACTTTAAATTTTAATTACTACTTTAATTTTAATTACTACTTTAAATTTTTAATTACTACTTTAATTTTAATTACTACTTTAATTTTTAATTACTACTTTAATTTTTAATTACTACTTTAATTTTAATTTTACTTTACCCTTTTAATTACTACTTTAATTTTTAATTACTACTTTAATTTTAATTACTTTAATTACTACTTTAATTTTAATTACTACTTTAATTTTAATTACTACTTTAATTTTTAATTACTACTTTAATTTTATAATTACTACTTTAATTTTAATTACTACTTTAATTTTTAATTACTACTTTAATTTTTAATTACTACTTTAATTACTTATAATTTTTAATTACTACTTTACTTTTAATTACTACTTTTTTAATTACTACTTTAATTTTAATTACTACTTTAATTTTAATTACTACTTTAATTTTAATTTTATTTTGGACTACTTTAAATTTTAATTACTACTTTAATTTTAATTACTACTTTAATTTTTAATTACTACTTTAATTTTTAATTACTACTTTAATTTTTAATTACTACTTTAATTTTAATTACTTTAATTTTAATTACTACTTTAATTTTAATTACTACTTTAATTTTTAATTACTACTTTAATTTTAATTACTACTTTAATTTTAATTACTACTTTAATTTTAATTACTAATTTAATTTTAATTACTACTTTAATTTTTAATTACTACTTTAATTTTTAATTACTACTTTAATTTTTAATTACTACTTTAATTAACTAATTACTACTTTAATTTTTAATTACTACTTTAATTTTTAATTACTACTTTAATTTTAATTACTACTTTAATTTTTAATTACTACTTTAAATTTTAAACTACTTTAATTTTAATTACTACTTTAATTTTTAATTACTACTTTAATTTTTAATTACTACTTTAATTTTTAATTTTTAATACTAAATTTTTAATTACTACTTTAATTTTTAATTACTACTTTAATTTTAATTACTACTTTTTAATTTTTAATTACTACTTTAATTTTAATTACTACTTTAATTTTTAATTACTACTTTAATTTTTAATTACTACTTTAATTTTTAATTACTACTTTACCCTTTAATTACTACTTTAATTTTAATTACTACTTTAATTTTTAATTACTACTTTAATTTTAATTACTACTAATTAATTTTACTTTTTAATTACTACTTTAATTTTTAATTACTACTTAATTTTAATTACTACTTTAAACTTTTAATTACTACTTTAAATTTTTAATTACTACTTTTTTAATTTTTAATTACTACTTTAATAATTTTTTAATTACTACTTTAAATTTTTAATTACTACTTTACCCATTTTAATTACTACTTTAATTTTTTAATACTACTTTAATTTTTAATTACTACTTTAATTTTTAATTACTTTACTTTAATTTTTAATTACTATTTTAATTTTTAATTACTACTTTAATTTTTAATACTACTTTAATTTTTAATTACTACTTTAATTTTTAATTACTACTTTAATTTTAATTACTACTTTAATTTTAATTACTACTTTAATTTTAATTACTACTTTAATTTTAATTACTACTTTAATTTTAATTACTTACTTTAATTTTAATTTTACTTTTAATTTTTAATTACTACTTTAATTTTAATTACTACTTTAATTTTTAATTACTACTTTAATTTTAATTACTACTTTAATTTTTAATTACTACTTTAGTTTTTAATTACTACTTTAATTTTTTACTACTTTAATTTTTAATTACTACTTTAATTTTTAATTACTACTTTTAATTTTAATTACTACTTTAATTTTAATTTTTAATTACTACTTTAATTTTAATTACTTACTTTAATTTTTAATTACTACTTTAATTTTTAATTACTACTTTAATTTTATTACTACTTTACTTTTTAATTTTAATTACTACTTTAATTTTTAATTACTACTTTAATTTTAATTACTACTTTAATTTAAATTACTACTTTAATTTTTAATTACTACTTAATTTTTAATTTTTTTTTAATTTTTAATTACTACTTTAATTTTAATTACTACTTTAATTTTAATTACTACTACTTTTAATTTTTAATTACTACTTTAATTTTAATTACTACTTTTTAATTTTTAATTACTACTTTAATTTTTAATTACTACTTTAATTTTTAATTACTACTTTACAATTTTTAATTACTACTTTAATTTTTAATTACTACTTTAATTTTTATTACTACTTTAATTTTATAATTACTACTTTAATTTTAATTTTTAATACTACTTTAATTTTTAATTACTACTTTAATTTTTAATTACTACTTTAATTTTGTAATTACTACTTTAATTTTTAATTACTTTAACTTTACCCTTTTAAAATTACTACTAATTTTTAATTACTACTTTAATTTTAATTACTACTTTAATTTTTAATTTTAATTTTTAATTACTACTTTAATTTTTAATTACTACTTTAATTTTTAATTACTACTTTACTTTAATTTTTAATTTATAAATTTTTAATTACTACTTTAATTTTTAATTACTACTTTAATTTTTAATTACTACTTTAATTTTAATTACTACTTTAATTTTTAATTACTACTTCAATTTTGAATTACTACTTTAATTTTAATTACTACTTTACTACTTTAATTTTAATTACTACTTTAATTTTAATTACTAAATTACTACTTTACCTTTTTAATTACTACTTCAATTTTAATTACTACTTTAATTTTTAATTACTACTTTAATTTTAATTACTACTTTAATTTTGTACTACTACTTTAATTTTTAATTACTACTTTAAATTTTTAATTACTACTTTAATTTTTAATTACTACTTAAACTTTAATTACTACTTTAATTTTTAATTTAATTACTACTTTAATTTTTAAATACTACTTTAAATTTTAATTAATACTTTAATTTTTTAATTACTACTTTAATTTTAATTACTACTTTAATTTTTAATTACTACTTTAAATTTTTAATTACTACTTTAATTTTTAATTACTACTTTAATTTTTAATACTACTTTAATTTTTAATTACTACTTTAATTTTTAATTACTACTTTAATTTTTAATTACTACTTTAATTTTTAAATACTTTAAATTTTTAATTACTACTTAAATTTTAATTACTACTTTAATTTTTAATTACTACTTTAATTTTTAATTACTACTTTAATTTTAATTACTACTTTAATTTTTAATTACTACTTTAAATTTTAATTACTACTTTACCCTTTAATACTACTTTAAATTTTTAATTACTACTTTTAATTTTTAATTACTACTTTAATTTTTAATTACTACTTTAAATTTTAATTACTACTTTAATTTTAATTACTACTTTTAATTTTTAATTACTAATTTTTAATTACTACTTTAATTTTAATTACTACTTTAATTTTAATTACTACTTAAATTTTAATTACTACTTTAATTTTTAATTACTACTTTAATTTTAATTACTACTTTAATTTTAATTACTTTTAAATACTACTAATTTTTACTTACTACTTTAAATTTTTAATTACTACTTTAATTTTTAAATTACTACTTTAATTTTTAATTACTACTTTTAATTTTTACTTACTACTTTAATTTTTAATTACTATCACTTTTAATTTTTAATTACTACTAATTTTTTTTTTAATTACTTTAATTTTTAATTACTACTTTAATTTTAATTACTTTTAATTTTTAATTACTACTTTAATTTTTAATTACTACTTTAATTTTTAATTACTACTTTAATTTTTAATTACTACTTTAATTTTAATTACTACTTTAATTTTTAATTACTACTTTAATTTTTTAATTACTACTTTAATTTTAATTACTACTTTAAATTTTAAATTACTACTTTAATTTTTAATTACTACTTTAATTTTTAATTACTACTTTAATTTTTAATTACTACTTTTTAATTTTTAATTACTACTTTAATTTTTAAATTACTACTTAATTTTTAATTACTACTTTAATTTTTAATTACTTTTAAATTTTAATTACTACTTTAATTTTAATTACTACTTTAATTTTAATTACTACTTTAATTTTTAATTACTACTTTAATTTTAATTACTACTTTAATTTTTAATTACTACTTTAAATTTAATTACTACTTTAATTTTTAATTACTACTTTACTTTTTAATTTTTAATTTAATTTTAATTACTACTTTAATTTTTAATTACTACTTTTAATTTTAATTACTACTTTAATTTTTAATTACTACTTAATTTTTAACCACCATACTAAATTTTTTAATTACTACTTTAATTTTTAATTACTACTTTACCCTTACTACTTTAAATTTCCAATTTTTAATTACTACTTTAACCCTTTAATTTTTACCTACTTTAATTTTAATTACTACTTTAATTTTTAATTACTACTTTAATTTTAATTACTACTTTAATTTTAATTACTACTAATTTTAAATTACTACTTTAATTTTAATTACTACTTTAATTTTTAATTATTTTAATTTTTAATTACTACTTTAATTTTTAATTACTACTTTAATTTTAAATTACTACTTTAATTTTTAATTACTACTTTAATTTTTAATTACTACTTAATTTTTAATTACTACTTTAATTTTTAATTACTACTTTAATTTTTAATTACTACTTTAATTTTTAATTACTACTTTAAATTTTAATTACTACTTTAATTTTAATTACTACTTTAATTTTTAATTACTACTTTAATTTTTAATTACTACTTTAACCACTACTTTAATTTTTAATTACTACTTTAATTTTTAATTACTACTTTAATTTTAATTACTTAAATACTTTTTAATTTTTAATTACTACTTTTAATTTTTAATTACTACTTTAATTTTTAATTACTACTTTAATTTTAATTTTACTTTAATTTTTAATTACTACTTTAATTTTTAATTACTACTTAATTTTAATTACTACTTTAAATTTTAATTACTACTTTAATTTTTAATTACTACTTTAAATTTTAATTACTACTTTAATTTTTAATTACTACTTTAATTTTTAATTACTACTTTAATTTTAATTACTACTTTAATTTTTAATTACTACTTTAATTTTTAATTATTTTTAATTTTAATTACTTTTAAATTTAATTTTTAATTACTACTTAATTTTTAATTACTACTTTAATTTTTAATACTACTTTAATTTTTAATTACTACTTTAATTTTAATTACTACTTTAATTTTAATTACTACTTTAATTTTTAATTACTACTTTAATTTTTAATTACTACTTTAATTTACTTTAATTTTTAATTACTACTTTAATTTTTAATTACTACTTTAATTTTTAATTACTACTTTAATTTTAATTACTACTTTAATTTTTAATTACTAATTTTACTTACTTTAATTTTAATTACTACTTTAAATTTTTAATTACTACTTTAATTTTAATTACTACTTTAATTTTTAATTACTACTTTAATTTTTAATTACTACTTTAATTTTTAATTACTACTTTAATTTTTAATTACTACTTTAATTTTTAATTACTACTTTAATTTTTAATTACTACTTTAATTTTAATTACTACTTTAATTTTAATTACTACTTTAATTTTAATTTTTAATTACTACTTTAATTTTTAATTACTACTTTAATTTTTAATTACTACTTTAATTTTTAATTACTACTTTAATTTTTAATTACTACTTTTTTAATTACTACTTTAATTTTTAATTACTACTTTAATTTTTAATTACTACTTTAATTTTAAATTTAATTACTACTTTAATTTTAATTACTACTTTAATTTTTAATTACTACTTTAATTTTTAATTACTACTTTAATTTTAATTACTACTTTAATTTTTAATTACTACTTTAATTTTAATTACTACTTTAATTTTTAATTACTACTTTAATTTTTAATTACTACTTTAATTTTAATTACTACTTTAATTTTTAATTACTACTTTACTTTAATTTTTAATTACTACTTTAATTTTAATTACTACTTTAATTTTTAATTACTACTTTAATTTTTAATTACTACTTTAATTTTAATTACTACTTTAATTTTAATAATTACTACTTTAATTTACTAATTACTACTTTAATTTTTAATTACTACTTTAATTTTTAATTACTACTTACTAATTTAATTACTACTTTAATTTTAATTACTACTTTAATTTTAATTACTACTTTAATTTTTAATTACTACTTTAATTTTTAATTACTACTTTAATTTTTAATTACTACTTTAATTTTTAATTACTACTTTAATTTTTACTAATTACTACTTTAATTTTGTTTTACTATTAAATTTTAATTTTTAATTACTACTTTAATTTTTAATTACTACTTTAATTTTTAATTACTACTTTAATTTTTAATTACTACTTTAATTTTAATTACTACTTTAATTTTAATTACTACTTTAATTTTTAATTACTACTTTAATTTTAATTTACTTTAATTACTACTTTAATTTTAATTTTTAATTACTACTTTAATTTTTAATTACTACTTTAATTTTTTAATTACTACTTTAATTTTTAATTACTACTTTTAAATTTTTAATTACTACTTTAAATTTTAATTACTACTTTAATTTTAATTACTACTTTAAATTTTTAATTACTACTTTAATTTTTAATTACTACTTTAATTTTTAATTACTACTTTAATTTTTAATTACTTTTAATTTTTAATTACTACTTTAATTTTTAATTACTACTTTAATTTTTAATTACTACTTTAATTTTTAATTACTACTTTAATTTTTAATTACTACTTTAATTTTTAATTACTACTTTAATTTTTAATTACTACTTAATTTTTAATACTACTACCTAATTTTAATTTTTAATTACTACTTTAATTTTTAATTACTACTTTAATTTTTAATTACTACTTTAAATTTTTAATTACTACTTTAATTTTTAATTACTACTACTTTTAATTTTTAATTACTACTTTAATTTTAATTACTACTAATTTTTAATTTAAATTTTAATTACTACTTTAATTTTTAATTACTACTTTTTAATTTTTAATTACTACTTTAATTTTTAATTACTAAATTTTTAACTACTACTTAATTTTTAATTACTACTTTTAATTTTTAATTACTACTTTAATTTTTAATTACTACTTTAAATTTTAATTACTACTTTAATTTTAATTACTACTTTAATTTTTAATTACTAATTTAATTTTTAATTACTACTAATTTAATTTTTAATTACTACTTTAATTTTTAATTACTACTTTAATTTTTAATTACTACTTTAATTTTAATTTTTTAATTACTACTTTAATTTTTAATTACTACTTTAATTTTTAATTACTACTTTAATTTTTAATTACTACTTTAATTTTAATTACTACTTTAATTTTTAATTACTACTTTAAATTTTAATTACTACTTAATTTTTAATTACTACTTTAATTTTTAATTACTACTTTAATTTTTAATTACTACTTTAATTTTTAATTACTACTTTAATTTTTAATTACTACTTTAATTTTAATTACTACTTTAATTTTAATTTTTTAATTACTTACTTTAATTTTTAATTACTACTTTAATTTTAATTACTACTTTAATTTTTAATTACTACTTTAATTTTTAATTACTACTTTAATTTTTAATTACTACTTTAATTTTTAATTACTACTTTAATTTTAATTACTACTTTAATTTTAATTACTACTTTAATTTTTAATTACTACTTTTAATTTTTAATTACTACTTTAATTTTTAATTACTACTTTAATTTTTAATTACTACTTTAATTTTAATTTTTAATTACTACTTTAAATTTTTAATTACTACTTTAATTTTTAATTACTACTTTAATTTTTAATTACTACTTTAATTTTTAATTACTACTTTAATTTTTAATTACTACTTTAATTTTAAATTTAATTACTACTTTAATTTTTAATTACTACTTAAATTTTTAATTACTACTTTAATTTTTAATTACTACTTTAATTTTTAATTACTACTTTAATTTTTAATTACTACTTTAATTTTAATTACTATTAATTTTTAATTACTACTTTAATTTTTAATTACTACTTTAATTTTTAATTACTACTTTTTAATTTTTAATTACTACTTTAATTTTAATTACTACTTTAATTTTTAATTACTACTTTAATTTTTAATTACTACTTTAATTTTTAATTACTACTAATTTTTAATTACTACTTTAATTTTAATTACTACTTTAATTTTAATTACTAAATTTTTAATTACTACTTTAATTTTTAATTACTACTTTAATTTTTAATTACTACTTTTAATTTTTAATTACTACTTTAATATTTAATTACTACTTTAATTTTTAATTACTACTAATTTTTAATTACTACTTTAATTTTAATTACTACTTTAATTTTACTTACTTTAATTTTTAATTACTACTTTAATTTTAATTACTACTTTAATTTTTAATTACTTTACTTTTTAATTTTTAATTACTACTTTAATTTTTAATTACTACTTTAATTTTTAATTACTACTTTAATTTTAATTACTACTTTTAATTTTTAATTACTACTTTAATTTTTAATTACTACTTTAATTTTAATTACTACTTTAATTTTAATTACTACTTTAATTTTAATTACTACTTTAATTTTAATTACTACTTTAATTTTAATTTTAATTACTACTTTAATTTTTTTAATTACTACTTTAATTTTAATACTACTTTAATTTTTAATTACTTTAAATTTAATTTTAATTTTTAATTTTTAATTACTACTTTAATTTTTAATTACTACTTTAATTTTTAATTACTACTTTAATTTTTAATTACTACTTTAATTTTTAATTACTACTTTAATTTTAATTACTACTTTAATTTTTAATTACTACTTTAATTTTTAATTACTACTTTAATTTTAATTACTACTTTAATTTTTTAATTACTACTTTAATTTTTAATTACTACTTTAATTTTTAATTACTACTTTAATTTTAATTACTACTTTAATTTTTAATTACTACTTTAATTTTTAATTACTACTTTAATTTTTAATTACTACTTTAATTTTAATTACTACTTTAATTTTTAATTACTACTTTAATTTTAATTACTACTTTTTACTTTTAATTTTAATTACTACTTTAATTTTTAATTACTACTTTAAATTTTTAATTACTACTTTAATTTTAATTACTACTTTAATTTTAACTACTTTAATTTTAATTACTACTTTAATTTTTTTAATTACTACTTTAAATTTTTAATTACTACTTTAATTTTAATTTTTAATTACTACTTTAATTTTTAATTACTACTTTAATTTTAAATACTACTTTAAATTTTTAATTACTACTTTAATTTTAATTTTTAATTACTACTTTAATTTTTAATTACTACTTTAATTTTAATTACTACTTTAATTTTTAATTACTACTTTAATTTTTAATTACTACTTTAATTTTTAATTACTACTTTAATTTTTAATTACTACTTTAATTTTTAATTACTTTTAATTTTTAATTACTACTTTAATTTTTAATTACTACTTTAATTTTAATTACTACTTTAATTTTTAATTACTACTTTAATTTTTAATTACTACTTTAATTTTAATTAATTACTACTTTAATTTTTAATTACTACTTTAATTTTTAATTACTACTTTAATTTTTAATTACTACTTTAATTTTTAATTACTACTTTAATTTTAATTTTAATTACTACTTTAATTTTTAATTACTACTTTAATTTTTAATTACTACTTTAATTTTTAATTACTACTTTAATTTTTAATTACTACTTTAATTTTTAATTACTACTTTAATTTTTAATTACTACTTTAATTTTAATTACTACTTTAATTTTAATTACTACTTTAATTTTAATTACTACTTTAATTTTAATTACTACTTTAATTTTTAATTACTACTTTAATTTTAATTACTACTTTAATTTTAATTACTACTTTAATTTTAATTTTAATTACTACTTTAATTTTTAATTACTACTTTAATTTTAATTACTACTTTACTTTTTATTTTTAATTACTACTTTAATTTTAATTACTACTTTAATTTTTAATTACTACTTTAATTTTTTAATTACTACTTTAATTTTTAATTACTACTTTAATTTTAATTACTACTTTAATTTTTTAATTACTACTTTAATTTTTAATTACTACTTTAATTTTAATTACTACTTTAATTTTTAATTACTACTTTAATTTTTAAATTACTACTTTAATTTTAATTTTTAATTACTACTTTAATTTTTAATTACTACTTTAATTTTTAATTACTACTTTAATTTTTAATTACTACTTAATTTTTAATTACTACTTTACTTTAATTTTTAATTACTACTTTAAATTTTTAATTACTACTTTAATTTTAATTTTTTTAATTACTACTTTAATTTTTAATTACTACTTTAAATTTAATTACTACTTTAATTTTTAAATTTTACTACTTTAATTTTTAATTACTACTTTAATTTTTAATTACTACTTTAATTTTAATTACTACTTTAATTTTTAATTACTACTTTAATTTTAATTTTTAATTACTTTAATTTTAAATTTAATTACTACTTTAATTTTAAATTACTACTTTAATTTTTAATTACTACTTTAATTTTTTTTAATTACTACTTTAATTTTTAATTACTACTTTAATTTTTAATTACTACTTTAATTTTTAATTACTACTTTAATTTTTAATTACTACTTTAATTTTAATTACTACTTTAATTTTAATACTACTTAATTTTTAATTACTACTTTAAATTTAATTACTACTTTAATTTTTAATTACTACTTTAATTTTTAATTACTACTTTAATTTTTAATTACTACTTTAATTTTTAATTACTACTTTAATTTTAATTACTACTTTAATTTTTAATTACTACTTTAATTTTTAATTACTACTTACTAATTTTAATTACTACTTTAATTTAATTACTTAATTTTAATTACTACTTTAATTTTTAATTACTACTTTAATTTTTAATTACTACTTTAATTTTTAATTACTACTTTAATTTTTAATTACTACTTTAATTTTTAATTACTACTTTAAATTTTTTTACTACTTTAATTTTTAATTACTACTTTAATTTTAATTACTACTTTAATTTTAATTACTACTTTAATTTTTAATTACTACTTTAATTTTTAATTACTACTTTAATTTTTAATTACTACTTTAATTTACTAATTACTACTTTAATTTTAATTACTAATTTTAATTTTTAATTACTACTTTAATTTTTAATTTTTAATTACTACTTTAATTTTTAATTACTACTTTAATTTTTAATTACTACTTTAATTTTTAAATTACTACTTTAAATTTTTAATTACTACTTTAATTTTTAATTACTACTTTAATTTTAATTACTACTTTAATTTTAATTACTACTTTAATTTTAATTACTACTTTAAATTTAATTACTACTTTAATTTTTAATTACTACTTTAAATTTTAATTACTACTTTAATTTTTAATTACTACTTTAATTTTAATTACTACTTTAATTTAATTTTTAATTACTACTTTTTTAATTACTACTTTAATTTTTAATTACTACTTTACTAATTAATACTTTAATTTTAATTACTACTTTAATTTTAATTACTACTTTAATTTTAATTAATACTTTAATTTTAATTACTACTTAATTTTTAATTACTACTACTTTAATTTTAATTACTACTTTAATTTTAATTACTACTTTAATTTTAATTACTACTTTAATTTTTAATTACTACTTTAATTTTTAATTACTATTTTAATTTTTAATTACTACTTTAATTTTAATTACTACTTTAATTTTTAATTACTACTTTAATTTTAATTTTAATTAATACTTTAATTTTTAATTACTACTTTAATTTTTAATTACTACTTTAATTTTTAATTACTACTTTAATTTTTAATTACTACTTTAATTTTACTATTTTAATTACTACTTTAATTTTAATTACTACTTTAATTTTAATTACTACTTTAATTTTAATTACTACTTTAATTTTTAATTACTACTTTAATTTTAATTACTACTTTAATTTTTAATTACTACTTTAATTTTTAATTACTACTTTAATTTTTAATTACTACTTTAATTTTAATTTTAATTACTACTTTAATTTTTAATTACTACTTTAATTTTAATTACTACTTTAATTTTAATTAATTACTTTTACTTTTTAATTTTTAATTACTACTTTAATTTTTAATTACTACTTTAATTTTTAATTACTACTTTAATTTTTAATTACTACTTTAATTTTTAATTACTACTTTAATTTTTAATTACTACTTTAATTTTTAATTACTACTTTAATTTTTAATTACTACTTTAATTTTAATTACTACTTTAATTTTAATTACTACTTTAATTTTTAATTACTACTTTTTAATTTTTAATTACTACTTTAATTTTTAATTACTACTTTAATTTTTAATTACTACTTTAACTACTTTTTTAATTACTACTTTAATTTTAATTACTACTTTACTTTTAATTTTTAATTACTACTTTAATTTTAATTACTACTTTAATTTTTAATTACTACTTTAATTTTTAATTACTACTTTAATTTTTAATTACTACTTTAATTTTTAATTACTACTTTAATTTTTAATTACTACTTTAATTTTTAATTTAATTACTACTTTAATTTTAATTTTAATTACTTTTAATTTTTAATTACTTTTAATTTTTAATTACTACTTTAATTTTTAATTACTACTTTAATTTTTAATTACTACTTTAATTTTAATTACTACTACTTTAATTTTAATTACTACTTTAATTTTTAATTACTACTTTAATTTTAATTACTACTTTAATTTTAATTACTACTTTAATTTTTAATTACTACTTTAAATTTTAATTACTACTTTAATTTTTAATTACTACTTTAATTTTTAATTACTACTTTAAATTTTAATTACTACTTTAATTTTAATTACTACTTTTAATTACTACTTTAATTTTAATTACTACTTTAATTTTTAATACTACTTTAATTTTAATTACTACTTTAATTTTAATTACTACTTTAATTTTTAATTACTACTTTAATTTTAATTACTACTTTAATTTTAATTACTACTTTAATTTTTAATTACTACTTTAATTTTTAATTACTACTTTAATTTTAATTACTACTTTAATTTTTAATTACTACTACTTTTAATTTTTAATTACTACTTTAATTTTTAATTACTACTTTAATTTTTAATTACTACTTTAATTTTTAATTACTACTTTAATTTTTAATTTTTAATTTTTAATTACTACTTTAATTTTTAATTACTACTTTAATTTTTAATTACTACTTTAATTTTTAATTACTACTTTAATTTTTAATTACTACTTTAATTTTTAATTACTACTTTAATTTTAATTTTACTTTAATTTTAATTTTTAATTACTACTTTAATTTTAATTACTACTTTAATTTTTAATTACTACTTTAATTTTAATTACTACTTTTTTAATTTTTAATTACTACTTTAATTTTAATTACTACTTTAATTTTTAATTACTACTTTAATTTTTAATTACTACTTTAATTTTTATTACTACTTTACCTTTAATTTTTTAATTACTACTTTAATTTTTAATTACTACTTTAATTTTTAATTACTACTTTAATTTTAATTACTACTTTAATTTTTAATTAATACTTTAATTTTAATTACTACTTACTAATTTTAATTACTACTTTAATTTTTAATTACTACTTTAATTTTTAATTACTACTTTAATTTTTAATTACTACTTTAATTTTTAATTACTACTTTAATTTTTAATTACTACTTATTAAATTTAATTACTACTTTAATTTTTAACTACTACTTTAATTTTAATTACTACTTTAATTTTAATTACTACTTTAATTTTTAATTACTACTTTAATTTTTAATTACTACTTTAATTTTAATTACTACTTTAATTTTAATTACTACTTTAATTTTATTTTAATTACTACTTTAATTTTAATTTTTAATTACTACTTTAATTTTTAATTACTACTTTAATTTTTAATTACTACTTTAATTTTTAATTACTACTTTTTTTAATTACTACTTTAATTTTAATTTTTAATTACTACTTTAATTTTAATTACTACTTTAATTTTTAATTACTACTTTAATTTTAATTACTACTTTAATTTTTAATTTACTTTAATTTTAATTACTTTTAAATTTTTAATTACTAATTTTAATTTAATTTTTTAATTACTACTTTAATTTTTAATTACTACTTTAATTTTTAATTACTACTTTAATTTTTAATTACTACTAATTTAATTTTTATTACTACTTTAATTTTAATTACTACTTTAATTTTTAATTACTACTTTTAATTTTTAATTACTACTTTAATTTTTAATTACTACTTTAATTTTTAATTACTAATTTTAATTTTTAATTACTACTTTAATTTTAAATACTACTTTAATTTTTAATTACTACTTTTTAATTTTTAATTACTACTTTAATTTTTAATTACTACTTTAATTTTTAATTACTACTTTAATTTTAATTACTACTTTAATTTTTAATTACTACTTTAATTTTTAATTACTACTTTAATTTTTAATTACTACTTTAATTTTAATTACTACTTTAATTTTAATAATTACTACTTTAATTTTTAATTACTACTTTAATTTTTAATTACTACTTTAATTTTAATTACTACTTTAATTTTTAATTACTACTTTAATTTTTAATTACTACTTTTAATTTTTAATTACTAAATTAATTTTTAATTTTTAATTACTACTTTAATTTTTAATTACTACTTTAATTTTTAATTACTACTTTAATTTTTAATTACTACTTTACTTTTTAATTTTTTTACTACTTTAATTTTTAATTACTACTTTAATTTTAATTTTAACTTTACTTTTAATTTTAATTACTACTTTAATTTTTAAATTACTACTTTAATTTTTAATTACTACTTTAATTTTTAATTACTACTTTAATTTTAAATTACTTTTAATTTTAATTACTTTTAATTTTAATTACTTTAATTTTAATTTTTTAATTACTACTTTAATTTTTAATTACTACTTTAATTTTAATTACTACTTTAATTTTTAATTACTACTTTAATTTTTAATTATTACTTTAATTTTTAATTACTACTTTAATTTTTAATTACTACTTTAATTTTTAATTACTACTTTAATTTTTAATTACTACTTTAATTTTTAATTACTACTTTAAATTTTAATTACTACTTTAATTTTAATTACTACTAATTAATTTTTAATTACTACTTTAATTTTTAATTACTACTTTAATTTTTAATTACTACTTTAATTTTTAATTACTACTTTAATTTTTAATTACTACTTTAATTTTTAATTACTACTTTAATTTTTAATTACTACTTTAATTTTAATTTTAATTACTACTTTAATTTTAATTACTACTTTAATTTTAATTACTACTTTAATTTTAATTACTACTAATTTTAATTTTAATTACTACTTTAATTTTTTTTAATTACTACTTTAATTTTTAATTACTACTTTAATTTTTAATTACTACTTTAATTTTTAATTACTACTTTAATTTTTAATTACTACTTTAATTTTTAATTACTACTTTAATTTTTAATTACTACTTTAATTTTAATTACTACTTTAATTTTTAATTACTTACTACTTAAATTTTTAATTACTACTTTAATTTTAATTACTACTTTAATTTTTAATTACTACTTTTAATTTTAATTACTACTTTAATTTTAATTACTACTTTTAATTTTTAATTACTACTTTAATTTTTAATTACTACTTTAATTTTTAATTACTACTTTAATTTTTAATTACTACTTTAATTTTTAATTACTACTTTAATTTTTAATTTTAATTACTACTTAATTTTTAATTACTACTTTTTTAATTTTTTAATTACTACTTTAATTTTTAATTACTACTTTAATTTTAATTACTACTTTAATTTTTAATTACTACTTTAATTTTTAATTACTACTTTAATTTTAATTACTACTTTAATTTTAATTACTACTTTAATTTTAATTACTACTTTAATTTTTAATTACTACTTTTTAATTTTTAATTACTACTTTAATTTTAATTACTACTTTACTTTAATTTTAATTACTACTTTAATTTTTAATTACTACTTTAATTTTTAATTACTACTTTAATTTTTAATTAACATACTACTTTAATTTTTAATTACTACTTTTAATTTTTAATTTTAATACTACTTTTAATTTAATTACTACTTTAATTTTTAATTACTACTTTAATTTTAATTACTACTTAAATTTTAATTACTACTTTAATTTTTAATTACTACTTTAATTTTAATTTTTAATTACTACTTTAATTTTTAATTACTACTTTAATTTTAATTACTACTTTAATTTTAATTACTACTAATTTAACTTTAATTACTACTTTAATTTTTAATTACTACTTTAATTTTAATTTTAATTACTACTTTAATTTTTAATTACTACTTTAATTTTTAATTACTACTTTAATTTTTAATTACTACTTTAATTTTTAATTACTACTTTAATTTTAATTACTACTTTAATTTTTAATTACTACTTTAATTTTTAATTACTACTTTAATTTTAATTACTACTTTAATTTTTAATTACTACTTTAAATTTTTAATTACTACTTTAATTTTTAATTACTACTTTTAATTTTTTTAATTTTTAATTACTACTTTAAATTTTTAATTACTACTTTAATTTTAATTACTACTTTAATTTTTAATTACTACTTTAATTTTAATTACTACTTTAATTTTTAATTACTACTTTAATTTTAATTTTTTAATTACTACTTTAATTTTAATTTTTAATTACTACTTTAATTTTTAATTACTACTTTAATTTTTAATTTTACTTTAATTTTAATTACTACTTTTAATTTTAATTACTACTTTAATTTTAATTACTACTTTAATTTTTAATTACTACTTTAATTTTAATTACTTTTAATTTTTAATTACTACTTTAATTTTAATTACTACTTTAATTTTTAATTACTACTTTAAATTTTTAATTACTACTTTAATTTTTAATTACTACTTTAATTTTAATTACTACTTTAATTTTTAATTACTACTTTAATTTTTAATTACTACTTTTAATTTTTAATTACTACTTTAATTTTTAATTACTACTTTAATTTTTAATTACTACTTTAATTTTTTTTTAATTACTACTTTAATTTTTAATTACTACTTTAATTTTAATTACTACTTTAATTTTTAATTACTACTTTAATTTTTAATTACTACTTTAATTTTTAATTACTACTTTAACTTTTTAATTACTACTTTAATTTTTAATTACTACTTTAATTTTTAATTACTACTTTAATTTTTAATTACTACTTTAATTTTTAATTACTACTTTAATTTTTAATTACTACTTTAATTTTTAATTACTACTTTAATTTTAATTACTACTTTAATTTTAATTACTACTTTAATTTTTAATTACTACTTTAATTTTAATTACTACTTTAATTTTTAATTACTACTTTAATTTTAATTACTACTTTAATTTTTAATTACTACTTTAATTTTTATTACTTTTAATTTTAATTACTACTTTTAATTTTTAATTACTACTTTAAATTTTAATTACTACTTTAATTTTAATTAATTACTACTTTAATTTTTAATTACTACTTTAATTTTTAATTACTACTTTAATTTTTAATTACTACTTTAATTTTTAATTACTACTTTAATTTTTAATTTTTAATTACTACTTTAATTTTTATTTTAATTACTACTTTAATTTTAATTACTACTTTAATTTTAATTTTAATTACTACTTTAATTTTTAATTACTACTTTAATTTTTAAATTACTACTTTAATTTTTAATTACTACTTTAATTTTTAATTACTACTTTTAATTTTTAATTAATTACTACTTTAATTTTTAATTACTACTTTAATTTTTAATTACTACTTTAATTTTAATTACTACTTTAATTTTTATTATTACTTTAATTTTAAATTTAATTACTACTTTAAATTTTTAAATACTACTTTACTTTAATTTTAATTACTACTTTAATTTTTAATTACTACTTTAATTTTTAATTACTACTTTAATTTTAATTACTACTTTAATTTTAATTTTTAATTACTACTTTAATTTTAATTTTTAATTACTACTTTAATTTTTAATTACTACTTTAATTTTTAATTACTACTTTAATTTTTAATTACTACTTTAATTTTAATTTTAATTACTACTTTAATTTTTAATTACTACTTTAATTTTTAATTACTACTTTAATTTTAATTACTACTTTAATTTTTAATTACTACTTCTTTAATATTTTAATTACTACTTTAATTTTTAATTACTACTTTAATTTTTAATTTACTTTAATTTTTAATTACTACTTTAATTTTTAATTACTACTTTAATTTTTAATTACTACTTTAATTTTAATTTTTAATTACTACTTTTAATTTTAATTACTACTTTAATTTTAATTACTACTTTAATTTTAATTACTACTTTAATTTTTAATTACTACTTTAATTTTAATTACTACTTTAATTTTTAATTACTACTTTAATTTTAAATTACTACTTTAATTTTAATTACTACTTTAATTTTAAATTTACTTACTACTTTAAATTTAATTACTACTTTAATTTTTAATTACTACTTTAATTTTACTACTTTAATTTTAATTACTACTTTAATTTTAATTTTAATTACTACTTTAATTTTTAATTACTACTTTAATTTTAATTACTACTTTAATTTTTAATTACTACTTTAATTTTAATTACTACTTTAATTTTTAATTACTACTTTAATTTTTTTTTAATTACTACTTTAATTTTAATTACTACTTTAATTTTTAATTACTACTTTAATTTTTAATTACTACTTTAATTTTTAATTACTACTTTAATTTTTAATTTACTTAATTACTAATTTTTAATTACTACTTTTTTTTAATTACTACTTTAATTTTTAATTACTACTTTAATTTTAATTACTACTTTAATTTTTAATTACTACTTTAATTTTTAATTACTACTTTAATTTTTAATTACTACTTTAATTTTTAATTACTACTTTAATTTTTAATTACTACTTTAATTTTTAATTACTACTTTTAATTTTTAATTACTACTTTAATTTTTAATTACTACTTTAATTTTTAATTACTACTTTTAATTTTACTTTTTAATTACTACTTTAATTTTTAATTACTACTTTAATTTTTTAATTACTACTTTAATTTTTAATTACTACTTTAATTTTTAATTACTACTTTAATTTTTAATTACTACTTTAATTTTTAATTACTACTTTAATTTTTAATTTTAATTACTACTTTAATTTTTTTAATTACTACTTTAATTTTAATTACTACTTTAATTTTTAATTACTACTTTAATTTTTAATTACTACTTTAATTTTTAATTACTACTTTAAATTTTAACTACTTTAATTTTTAATTACTACTTTAATTTTTAATTACTACTTTAATTTTTAATTACTACTTTAATTTTTAATTACTACTTTAATTTTAATTACTTTTAATTTTTTTAATTACTACTTTAATTTTTAATTACTACTTTAATTTTTAATTACTACTTTAATTTTTAATTACTACTTTAATTTTAATTACTACTTTAAATTTTAATTACTACTTTAATTTTAATTTTTAATTACTACTTTAATTTTTAATTACTACTTTAATTTTTAATTACTACTTTAATTTTTAATTACTACTTTAATTTTAATTACTACTTTAAATTTTTAATTACTACTTTAATTTTAATTACTACTTTAATTTTAATTTTTAATTACTACTTTAATTTTTAATTACTACTTTAATTTTTAATTACTACTTTAATTTTTAATTACTACTTTAAATTTAATTACTACAATTTTTAATTACTACTTTAATTTTTAATTACTACTTTAATTTTAATTACTACTTTAATTTTAATTTTTAATTACTACTTTAATTTTTAATTACTACTTTAATTTTAATTACTACTTTAATTTTTAATTACTACTTTAATTTTTAATTACTTTTTACTTTAAATTTAATTTTTAATTACTACTTTAATTTTTAATTACTACTTTAATTTTTAATTACTACTTTAATTTTTAATTACTACTTTTAATTTTAATTTTAATTACTACTTTAATTTTAATTACTACTTTAATTTTTAATTACTACTTTAATTTTAATTACTACTTTAATTTTTAATTACTACTTTAATTTTTAATTACTACTTTAATTTTAATTTTTATTACTACTTTAATTTTTAATTTACTTTTAATTTTTAATTACTACTACTTTAATTTTTAATTACTACTTTAATTTTTAATTACTACTTTTAATTTTAATTACTACTTTAATTTTAATTACTACTTTAATTTTTAATTACTAATTTAATTTTTAATTACTACTTTAATTTTTAATTACTACTTTAATTTTTAATTACTACTTTAATTTTAATTACTACTTTAATTTTTAATTACTACTTTAATTTTTAATTACTACTTTAATTTTTAATTACTACTTTAATTTTTAATTACTACTTTAATTTTTAATTACTACTTTAATTTTAATTTTTAATTACTACTTTAATTTTTAATTACTACTTTAATTTTTAATTACTACTTTAATTTTTAATTACTACTTTAATTTTTAATTACTACTTTAATTTTTAATTACTACTTTAATTTTTAATTACTACTTTAATTTTTAATTACTACTTTTAATTACTACTTAATTTTTAATTACTACTTTAATTTTTAATTACTACTTTAATTTTTAATTACTACTTTAATTTTTAATTACTACTTTAATTTTAATTACTACTTTAATTTTTAATTACTACTTTAATTTTTAATTACTACTTTAATTTTAATTACTACTTTAATTTTTAATTACTACTTTAATTTTAATTTTTAATTACTACTTTAATTTTTAATTACTACTTTAATTTTTAATTACTACTTTAATTTTAATTACTACTTTAATTTTTAATTACTACTTTAATTTTTAATTTTAATTACTACTTTAATTTTTAATTACTACTTTAATTTTAATTACTACTTTAATTTTTAATTACTACTTTAAATTTTAATTACTACTTTAATTTTTAATTACTACTTTAATTTTTAATTACTACTTTAATTTTTAATTACTACTTTAATTTTTAATTACTACTTTAATTTTAATTTTAATTACTACTTTAATTTTTAATTACTACTTTAATTTTTAATTACTACTTTAATTTTTAATTACTACTTTAATTTTTAATTACTACTTTAATTTTTAATTACTACTAATTTTAATTTTTAATTACTACTTTAATTTTAATTACTACTTACTAATTTTTTTTAATTACTACTTTAATTTTTAATTACTACTTTAATTTTAATTTTTAATTACTACTTTAATTTTAATTTTAATTACTACTTTAATTTTAATTTTTAATTACTACTTTAAAATTTTTAATTACTACTTTAATTTTTAATTACTACTTTTAATTTTTAATTACTACTTTAATTTTTAAATTACTACTTTAATTTTTAATTACTACTTTAATTTTTAATTACTACTTTAATTTTTAATTACTACTTTAATTTTTAATTTTACTACTTTAATTTTAATTACTACTTTAATTTTAATTACTACTTTAATTTTTAATTACTACTTTAATTTTAATTACTACTTTAATTTTTAATTTTACTACTTTAAATTTTAATTACTACTTTACTTTTAATTTTAATTACTACTTTAATTTTAATTACTACTTTTAATTTTAATACTTTTTTTAATTACTACTTTAATTTTTAATTACTACTTTAATTTTTAATTACTACTTTAATTTTTAATTACTACTTTAATTTTTAATTACTACTTTAATTTTAATTACTACTTTAATTTTTAATTACTACTTTAATTTTAATTACTACTTTAATTTTTAATTACTACTTTAATTTTTAATTACTACTTTAATTTTTAATTACTACTTTAATTTTAATTACTACTTTAATTTTTTTTATTACTACTTTAATTTTTAATTACTACTTTAATTTTTAATTACTACTTTAATTTTAATTACTACTTTAATTTTTAATTACTACTTTAATTTTTAATTACTACTTTAATTTTTAATTACTACTTTAATTTTTAATTACTACTTTAATTTTAATTACTACTTTAATTTTAATATTTAATTACTACTTTAATTTTTAATTACTACTTTAATTTTAATTACTACTTTAATTTTTAATTACTACTTTAATTTTTAATTACTACTTTAATTTTTAATTACTACTTTAATTTTAATTTTTAATTACTACTTTAATTTTTAATTACTACTTTAATTTTTAATTACTACTTTAATTTTTAATTACTACTTTAAATTTTTAATTACTACTTTAATTTTAATTACTACTTTAATTTTTAATTACTACTTTAATTTTTTAATTACTACTTTAATTTTAATTACTACTTTAATTTTTAATTACTACTTTAATTTTAATTTTAATTACTACTTTAATTTTAATTACTACTTTAATTTTTAATTACTACTTTAATTTTAATTATAATTACTTTTAATTTTTAATTACTACTTTAATTTTAATTAATTACTACTTTAATTTTTAATTACTACTTTAATTTTAATTACTACTTTAATTTTTAATTACTACTTTAATTTTAATTACTACTTTAATTTTTAATTACTACTTTAATTTTTTTAATTACTACTTTAATTTTTAATTACTACTTTAATTTTAATACTTTAATTTTTAATTTTTAATTACTTTAATTTTTAATTACTACTAAATTTTTAATTACTACTTTAAATTTTAATTACTACTTTAATTTTTAATTACTACTTTAATTTTAATTACTACTTTAATTTTTAATTACTACTTTAATTTTAATTACTACTTTAATTTTTAATTACTACTTTAATTTTTAATTACTACTTTAATTTTTAATTACTACTTTAATTTTTAATTACTACTTTAATTTTAATTTTTTAATTTTAATTACTACTTTAATTTTAATTTTTAAAATTACTACTTTAATTTTTAATTACTACTTTAATTTTTAATTACTACTTTAATTTTTAATTACTACTTTTTTTAATACTACTAATTTTAATTTTAAATTACTACTTTAATTTTTAATTACTACTTTAATTTTTAATTACTACTTTAATTTTTAATTACTACTTTAATTTTTAATTACTACTTTAATTTTTAATTACTACTTTAATTTTTAATTACTACTTTAATTTTTAATTACTACTTTAATTTTAATTTTTAATTACTACTTTAATTTTTAATTACTACTTTAATTTTAATTTTAATTACTACTTTAATTTTTAATTACTACTTTAATTTTTAATTACTACTTTAATTTTTAATTACTACTTTAATTTTAATTACTTTAATTTTTAATTTTACTTTAATTTTTAAATTACTAATTTTTAATTTTAATTTACTTTAATTTTAATTACTACTTTAATTTTTAATTACTACTTTAATTTTAATTACTACTTTAATTTTTAATTACTACTTTAATTTTTAATTACTACTTTAATTTTAATTACTACTTTAATTTTTAATTACTACTTTAATTTAATTTTAATTACTACTTTAATTTTAAATTTTTAATTACTACTTTAATTTTTAATTACTACTTTAATTTTTAATTACTACTTTAATTTTTAATTACTACTTTAATTTTTAATTACTACTAATTTTAATTTTTAATTACTACTTTAATTTTAATTACTACTTTAATTTTTAATTACTACTTTAATTTTAAATTACTACTTTAATTTTAATTACTACTTTAATTTTTAATTACTACTTTAATTTTTAATTACTACTTTAATTTTAAATTACTACTTTAATTTTAATTACTACTTTAATTTTTAATTACTACTTTAATTTTAATTTTTAATTACTACTTTAATTTTTTATTACTACTTTAATTTTAATTACTACTTTAATTTTTAATTACTACTTTAATTTTTAATTACTACTTTAATTTTAATTACTACTTTAATTTTTAATTACTACTTTAATTTTTAATTACTACTTTAATTTTTAATTACTACTTTTAATTTTATTACTACTTTAAATTTTTATTACTACTTTAAATTTTTAATTACTACTTTAATTTTAATACTTTTAATTTAATTTACTTTTTAATTTTAATTACTACTTTAATTTTTAATTACTACTTAATTTTAATTACTACTTTAATTTTAATTACTACTTTAATTTTAATTACTACTTTAATTTTAATTACTACTTTAATTTTTAATTACTACTTTAATTTTAATTACTACTTTTAATTTTTAATTACTTACTTTAATTTTAATTACTACTTTAATTTTTAATTACTACTTTAATTTTTAATTACTACTTTAATTTTTAATTACTACTTTAATTTTTAATTACTACTTTAATTTTTACTACTAATTTTAATTACTACTTTAATTTTTAATTACTACTTTAATTTTAATTACTACTTTAATTTTTAATTACTACTTTAATTTTTAATTTTTTAATTTTTAATTACTACTTTAATTTTAATTACTTAATTTTAATTTTTAATTACTAATACTACTTTAATTTTTAATTACTACTTTAATTTTTAATTACTACTTTAATTTTAATTACTACTTTAATTTTTAATTACTACTTTAATTTTAATTACTTTTAATTTTAATTATACTTTACTTTTAATTTTTAATTACTACTTTAATTTTTAATTACTACTTTAATTTTAATTAATTACTTTACTTTTAATTTTTAATTACTACTTTAATTTTTAATTACTACTTTAATTTTTAATTACTACTTTAATTTTTAATTACTACTTTAATTTTAATTACTACTTTAATTTTAATTACTTTTAATTTTTAATTACTACTTTAATTTTTAATTACTACTTTAATTTTTAATTACTACTTTAAATTTTAATTACTACTTTAATTTTTAATTACTACTTTAATTTTAATTACTACTTTAATTTTTAATTACTACTTTAATTTTTTAATTACTACTTTAATTTTTAATTACTACTTTAATTTTTAATTACTACTTTAATTTTAATTACTACTTTAATTTTTTAATTACTACTTTAATTTTAATTACTACTTTTAATTTTTAATTACTACTTTAATTTTTAATTACTACTTTACTTTTAATTTTTAATTACTACTTTAATTTTTAATTACTACTTTAATTTTAATTACTACTTTAATTTTAAATTACTACTTTAATTTTAATTACTACTTTAATTTTAATTACTACTTTAATTTTTAATTACTACTTTAATTTTAATTACTACTTTAATTTTAATTACTACTTTAATTTTTAATTACTTTAATTTTTAATTTTAATTACTACTTTTAATTTTAATTACTACTTTAATTTTTAATTACTACTTTAATTTTAATTACTACTTTAATTTTTAATTACTACTTTAATTTTAATTTACTACTTTAATTTTTAATTACTACTTTAATTTTAATTTTTAAATACTACTTTAATTTTTAATTACTACTTTAATTTTTAATTACTACTTTAATTTTTAATTACTACTTTAATTTTAAATTTTAATTACTACTACTTTAATTTTAATTTTTTAATTACTACTTTAATTTTTAATTTTTAATTACTACTTTAATTTTTAATTACTACTTTAATTTTTAATTACTACTTAATTAATTTTAATTACTACTTTAAATTTTACTAATTACTACTTTAATTTTAATTACTACTTTAATTTTAATTTTTTAAATTTAATTACTACTTTAATTTTAATTACTACTTTAATTTTTAATTACTACTTTAATTTTTAATTACTACTTTAATTTTTAATTACTACTTTACTTTTAATTTTAATTACTACTTTAATTTTTAATTACTACTTTAATTTTAATTACTACTTTAATTTTTAATTACTACTTTAATTTTAATTACTACTTTAATTTTTAATTACTACTTTAATTTTTAATTACTACTTTAATTTTAATTACTTACTAATTTTTAATTTTAATTACTACTTTAATTTTTAATTACTACTTTAATTTTAATTATTGTGGGACTTCAGGAAACAGCAGAGGGAACACCCCCCATCCACATCGATGGAACAGTAGTGGAGAGGGTAGCAAGTTTTAAGTTCCTCGGCATACACATCACAGACAAACTGAATTGGTCCACTCACACAGACAGCATCGTGAGGAAGGCGCAGCAGCGCCTCTTCAACCTCAGGAGGCTGAAGAAATTCGGCTTGTCACCAAAAGCACTCACAAACTTCTACAGATGCACAATCGAGAGCATCCTGGCGGGCTGTATCACCGCCTGGTATGGCAACTGCACCGCCCTCAACCGTAAGGCTCTCCAGAGGGTAGTGAGGTCTGCACAACGCATCACCGGGGGCAAACTACCTGCCCTCCAGGACACCTACACCACCCGATGCTACAGGAAGGCCATAAAGATCATCAAGGACATCAACCACCCGAGCCACTGCCTGTTCACCCCGCTGTCATCCAGAAGGCGAGGTCAGTACAGGTGCATCAAAGCTGGGACCGAGAGACTGAAAAACAGCTTCTATCTCAAGGCCATCAGACTGTTAAACAGCCACCACTAACATTGAGTGGCTACTGCCAACACACTGTCAATGACACTGACTCTACTCCAGCCACTTTAATCATGGGAATTGATGGGAAATGATGTAAATATATCACTAGCCACTTTAAACAATGCTACCTTATATAATGTTACTTACCCTACATTGTTCATCTCATATGCATACGTTGATACTGTACTCTATATCATCGACTGCATCCTTATGTAATACATGTATCACTAGCCACTTTAACTATGCCACTTGGTTTACATACTTATCTCATATGTACCATCACTATTCATATATCTTATGTACATATTCTTTATCCCCTTACACTGTGTATAAGACAGTAGTTTTTTTGGGAATTGTTACTACTTTTTAAATTTTTAATTACTACTTTAATTTTAATTACTACTAATTTAATTTTTAATTACTACTTTAAATTTTAATTACTACTTTAATTTTAATTACTACTTTAATTTTAATTACTACTTTAATTTTTAATTACTACTTTAATTTTTTTTATTACTAATTTAATTTTAATTACTACTTTAATTTTTAATTACTACTTTAATTTTTAATTACTACTTTAATTTTTAATTACTACTTTAATTTTAAATTACTACTTTAATTTTAATTACTTTAATTTTAATTACTACTTTAATTTTAATTACTACTTTAATTTTTAATTACTACTTTAATTTTTACTTACTAATTTTAATTACTACTTTAATTTTAATTACTACTTTGTAATTTTTAATTACTACTTTAATTTTTAATTACTACTTTAATTTTTAATTACTACTTTAATTTTTAATTACTACTTTAATTTTTAATTACTACTTTAATTTTAATTACTACTTTAATTTTAATTTAATTACTACTTTAACTTTAAACTTTAATTACTACTTAATTTTTAATTACTACTTTAATTTTAATTACTACTTTAATTTTAATTAATACTACTTTAATTTTAATTACTACTTTAATTTTTAATTACTACTAATTTTAATTTTAATTTTTAATTACTACTTTAATTTTAATTACTACTTTAATTTTTAATTACTACTTTAATTTTTAATTACTACTTTAAATTTAATTACTACTTACTACTTTAATTTTAATTACTACTTTAATTTTTAATTACTACTTTAATTTTAATTACTACTTTAATTTTTAATTACTACTTTAATTTTTAATTACTACTTTAATTTTAATTACTACTTTAATTTTTACTACTTTTTTAATTACTACTTTAATTTTTAATTACTACTTTAATTTTTAATTACTACTTTAATTTTAATTACTTACTTTACTTTTAATTTTTACTAAATTTACTTTAATTACTAATTTTACTACTACTTTAATTTTTAATTACTACTTTAATTTTAATTACTACTTTAAATTTTTAATTACTACTTTAATTTTTAATTACTACTTTAATTTTAATTACTACTTTAATTTTTAATTACTACTACTAATTTTAATTACTACTTTAATTTTTAATACTACTATAATTTTTAATTACTACTTTAATTTTTAATTACTACTTTAATTTTTAATTACTTTTAATTACTACTTTAATTTTAATTACTACTTACTACTTTAATTTTAATTTACTACTACTTTGAATTTTTAATTACTACTTTAATTTTTTTACTACTACTTTAAATTTTAATTACTACTTTAATTTTTAATTACTACTTTAATTTTTAATTTTTAATTACTACTTTAATTACTAATTAATTTTAATTACTACTTTAATTTTTAATTACTACTTTAATTTTTTACTTAACTACTTACTATTTTAATTTTTAATTACTACTTTAATTTTAATTACTACTTTAATTTTTAATTACTACTTTAATTTTTAATTACTACTTTAATTTTAATTACTACTTTTAATTTTTAATTACTACTTTTAATTTTTAATTACTACTTTAATTTTTAATTACTACTACTTAAATTTTTAATTACTACTTTAATTTTTAATTACTAATTTACTTTTAATTTTTAATTACTACTTTAATTTTTAATTACTACTTTAATTTTTAATTACTACTTTAATTTTTAATTACTACTTTAATTTTTAATTACTACTTTAATTTTAATTACTACTTTAATTTTAATTACTACTTTAATTTTAATTTTTAATTACTACTTTAATTTTTAATTACTACTTTAATTTTAATTACTACTTTAATTTTAATTACTACTTTAATTTTTAATTACTACTTTAAATTTTTAATTACTACTTTAATTTTAATTACTACTACTTTAATTTTACCTAATTTTTAATTACTACTTTAATTTTTAATTACTACTTTAATTTTTAATTACTACTTTAATTTTTAATTACTACTTTAATTTTTAATTACTACTTTAATTTTTAATTACTACTTTACTTTTAATTACTACTTTTAATTTTTAATTACTACCTTAATTTTAATTTTTAATTTTTAATTACTACTTTAACCCTTTTAATTTTTAATTACTAATTACTACTTTTAATTTTAAATTACTTTAATTTTAATTTTACTTACTACTTTAATTTTTAATTACTACTTTAATTTTTAATTACTACTTTTAATTTTAATTACTACTTTAAATTTAATTACTACTTTAATTTTAATTACTACTTAATTTTTAATTACTACTTTAATTTTAATTACTACTTTAATTTTTAATTACTACTTTAATTTTAATTTAATTACTTTTAATTTTTAATTACTACTTTAATTTAATTACTACTTTTAATTTTTAATTACTACTTTAAATTTTAATTACTACTTTAATTTTTAATTACTACTTTAATTTTTAATTACTACTTTAATTTTTAATTACTACTTTAATTTTTAATTACTACTTTTTTTAATTACTACTTTAATTTAATTACTACTTTAATTTTTAATTACTACTTTAATTTTTAATTACTACTTTAATTTTAATTACTACTTTAATTTTTAATTACTACTTTAATTTTAATTTTTAATTACTAAATTTAAATTTTTAATTACTACTTTAATTTTTAATTACTACTTTAATTTTTTTTTTTTACTACTTACTTTTAATTTTTAATTACTACTTTAAATTTTTAATTACTACTTTAATTTTAATTACTACTTTAATTTTTAATTACTACTTTAAATTTTAATTACTACTTTAATTTTTAATTACTACTTTAATTTTTAATTACTACTTTAATTTTAATTACTACTAATTTTTAATTACTACTTTAATTTTAATTACTACTTTAATTTTAATTTTTAATTAATTACTTTAATTTTTAATTACTACTTTAATTTTTAATTACTACTTTAATTTTTAATTTACTACTTTAATTTTAATTACTACTTTAATTTTAATTACTACTTTAATTTTAAATTACTTTTAATTTTAATTACTACTTTAATTTTAATTACTACTTTAATTTTAATTACTACTTTACTTTAATTACTTTTAATTTTAATTACTACTTTTTATTTTTAATTACTACTTTAATTTTAATTACTACTTTAATTTTTAATTACTACTTTAATTTTAATTTACTTTTAATTACTACTAATTTTAATTTTAATTTTACTACTTTAATTTTAATTACTACTTTACTAATTTTTAATTACTACTTTAATTTTTAATTTTACTACTTTAATTTTTAATTACTACTTTAATTTTTAATTACTACTTTAATTTTTAATTACTACTTTAATTTTAATTACTACTTTAATTTTTAATTACTACTTTAATTTTAATTTTTAATTACTACTTTTAATTTTAATTACTACTTTAATTTTAATTACTACTTTAATTTTAATTACTACTTTAAATTTTAATTACTTTTTAATTTTTAATTACTACTTTTAATTTTAATTACTACTTTAATTTTTAATTACTACTTTAATTTTTAATTACTACTTTAATTTTAATTTTTAATACTTTACTTTTTAATTTTTAATTACTACTTTAATTTTTAATTACTACTTTAATTTTTAATTACTACTTTTAATTTTAATTACTACTTTAATTTTAATTACTACTTTAATTTTAATTACTACTTTAATTTTTAATTACTACTTTAATTTTTAATTACTACTTTAATTTTATTTAATTACTACTTTAATTTTAATTTACTTTAAATTTACTTTTAATTACTTACTACTTTAATTTTTAATTACTACTTTAATTTTAATTTTTAATTACTACTTTAATTTTTAATTACTACTTTAATTTTTAATTACTACTTTAAATTTTTAATTACTACTTTAAATTTTTAATTACTACTTTAATTTTTTTAATTACTACTTTAATTTTTAATTACTACTTTAATTTTAATTACTACTTTTAATTTTTAATTACTACTTTAAATTTTTAATTACTACTTTAATTTTTAACTTACTACTTTTAATTTTAATTACTACTTTAATTTTTAATTACTACTTTAATTTTAATTACTACTTTTAATTTTTAATTACTACTTCAATTATTAATTTTAATTACTACTAATTTTTAATTACTAATTTTAATTTTTAATTACTTTTAATTTTTAATTACTACTTTAATTTTAATTACTACTTAATTTTAATTACTACTTTAATTTTAATTACTACTTTTAATTTTTTAATTACTACTTTAATTTTTAATTACTACTTTAATTTTTAATTACTACTTTTAATTTTAATTACTACTTTAATTTTTAATTACTACTTTTTAATTACTACTTTAATTTTAATTACTACTTTAATTTTAATTACTACTTTAATTTTTAATTACTTAATTTAATTTTTAATTACTACTTTTAATTTAAATTACTACTTTAATTTTTAAATTTACTTTACTTTTAATTTTTAATTACTACTTTAATTTTTAATTACTACTTTAATTTTTAATTACTACTTTAATTTTAATTACTACTTAATTTAATTTAATAATTTTAATTTTAATTTTAATTTTAATTACTTTAATTACTACTTTAATTTTAATTACTACTTTAATTTTTAATTACTACTTTTTTAATTTTAATTTTACTTTTAATTTTAATTACTTTAATTAATTTTAATTACTTTTTTTAATTTTAATTACTACTTTAATTACTTTAATTTTTAATTACTACTTTAATTTTAATTTTTAATTACTACTTTAATTTTTTTTAATTACTACTTTAATTTTAATTACTACTTTAATTTTAATTACTACTTTAATTTTAATTACTACTTTAATTTTAATTACTACTAATTTTTAATTACTTAATTAATTTTTAAATTTTTAATTACTACTTTTATTTTAATTACTACTTTACTTTAATTTTAATTTTAATTTAATTTTACTACTTTAATTTTTAATTACTACTTTAATTTTTTAATTACTTTTAATTTTTAATTACTACTTTAATTTTAATTTTTACTTTAATTTTACTTTAATTTTAATTACTTTAATTTTAATTTTTAATTACTATTTAATTTTTAATTACTACTTTAATTTTTAATTTTTAATTTTAATTTTTAATTACTACTTTAATTTTAATTACTACTTTAATTTTTAATTTTTTAATTTAATTTACTTTATTTTAATTTTAATTACTACTTTTAATTTTTAATTTTAATTACTAATTTTAATTTTTAATTACTACTTTAATTTTTTTAATTACTACTTTAATTTTAATTACTACTTTAATTTTTAATTACTACTTTAATTTTTAATTACTACTTTAATTTTTAATTACTACTTTAATTTTAATTACTACTTTAATTTTAATTTTAATTACTACTTTTAATTTTTTAATTACTACTTTAAATTTTAATTACTACTTTAATTTTAATTTTAATTTTTAATTTTTAATTACTACTTTAATTTTTAATTACTACTTTAATTTTTAATTACTACTTTAATTTTTAAATTTTTAATTACTACTTTTAATTTTTTTAATTACTACTTTAATTTTTAATTACTACTTTAATTTTTAATTAATTTTAATTTTAATTTTACTTTAATTTTTACTTTTTTAATTACTACTTTAATTTTAATTACTACTTTAATTTTTATTACTACTTAATTTTTAATTACTACTTTAATTTTTAATTACTACTTCTAATTTTTAATTACTACTTTAATTTTAATTACTACTTTAATTTTAATTACTTACTACTTTAAATTTTAATTACTACTTTAATTTTTAATTACTACTTTTACTTTTAATTTTTACTACTTTAATTTTAATTACTACTTTAATTTTTAATTACTACTTTAATTTTTAATTACTTTTAATTTTAATTACTACTTTAATTTTTAATTACTACTTTAAATTTTTAATTACTACTTTAATTTTTAATTACTACTACTTTAATTTTTAATTACTACTTTAATTTTTAATTACTTTAATTTAATTACTACTTTAATTTTACTACTTTACTTAAATTTAATTACTACTTTAAATTTTTAATTACTACTTTAATTTTAATTACTACTTTAATTTTTAATTACTACTTTAAATTTAATTACTACTACTTTAATTTTTAATTACTACTTTAATTTTAAATTTTTACTTACTACTTTAATTTTTAATTACTACTTTAATTTTTAATTACTACTTTAATTTTAATTTTAATTACTACTTTAATTTTTAATTACTACTTTAAATTTTTAATTACTAAATTTTAATTACTACTTTAATTTTTAATTACTACTTTAATTTTTAATTACTACTTTTAATTTTAATTACTACTTTAAATTTTAATTACTACTTTAATTTTAATTACTACTTTAATTTTTAATTACTACTTTAATTTTAATTAATAATTTTAATTTTTAATTACTACTTTAATTTTAATTACTTTTTAATTTTTAATTACTACTTTAAATT
>NW_024607733.1:0-35453 GCF_018296145.1 Oncorhynchus tshawytscha | reverse complement strand
AATTCTGTATTTTCATGTTGCAACTTGCTGAAAACTGTCCACAATGTTCATTTCATCTCAAATAGACAGCACAAGCCAAAATTGGACATCCAGAGTGCAACAAACATGATTTAGAGCTTGTTTATGGAAAAGTGCTTATTTCTGTATTTCCATGTTGCAACTTGCTGAAAACTATCTACAATGTTCAGTTCATCTCAAATAGACAGCACAGCAAAAATTGGACATCCAGAGTGCATCAAACATGATTTAGAGCTTGTTTATGGAAAGTGCTTATTTCTGCATTTCAATGTTGCATCTTACTGAAAACAGTTTACAGTGTTTTCATAACATCTCGAATAAACATAACATAAACATTTTTTTTTATCCAGAGTGCATCAAACATGATTTAGAGCTTGTTTATGGAAAAGTGCTTAATTCTGTATTTTCATGTTGCAACTTGCTGAAAACTGTCCACAATGTTCATTTCATCTCAAATAGACAGCACAAGCCAAAATTGGACATCCAGAGTGCAACAAACATGATTTAGAGCTTGTTTATGGAAAAGTGCTTATTTCTGTATTTCCATGTTGCAACTTGCTGAAAACTATCTACAATGTTCAGTTCATCTCAAATAGACAGCACAGCAAAAATTGGACATCCAGAGTGCATCAAACATGATTTAGAGCTTGTTTATGGAAAGTGCTTATTTCTGCATTTCAATGTTGCATCTTACTGAAAACAGTTTACAGTGTTTTCATAACATCTCGAATAAACATATAACATAAACATTTTTTTTTTTTTATCCAGAGTGCATCAAACATGATTTAGAGCTTGTTTATGGAAAAGTGCTTAATTCTGTATTTCCATGTTGCAACTTGCTGAAAACTGTCTACAATGTTCATTTCATCTCAAATAGGCAGCACAGCAAAAATTGGACATCCAGAGTGCATCAAACATGATTTAGAGCTTGTTTGTGGAAAAGTGCTTATTTCTGTATTTCCATGTTGCAACTTGCTGAAAACTATCTACAATGTTCAGTTCATCTCAAATAGACAGCACAAGCAAAAATTGGACATCCAGAGTGCAACAAACATGATTTAGAGCTTGTTTATGGAAAAGTGCTTATTTCTGTATTTCCATGTTGCAACTTGCTGAAAACTATCTACAATGTTCAGTTCATCTCAAATAGACAGCACAGCAAAAATTGGACATCCAGAGTGCATCAAACATGATTTAGAGCTTGTTTATGGAAAGTGCTTATTTCTGCATTTCAATGTTGCATCTTACTGAAAACAGTTTACAGTGTTTTCATAACATCTCGAATAAACATAACATAAACATTTTTTTTTTTTTTTTATCCAGAGTGCATCAAACATGATTTAGAGCTTGTTTATGGAAAAGTGCTTAATTCTGTATTTTCATGTTGCAACTTGCTGAAAACTGTCCACAATGTTCATTTCATCTCAAATAGACAGCACAAGCCAAAATTGGACATCCAGAGTGCAACAAACATGATTTAGAGCTTGTTTATGGAAAAGTGCTTATTTCTGTATTTCCATGTTGCAACTTGCTGAAAACTATCTACAATGTTCAGTTCATCTCAAATAGACAGCACAGCAAAAATTGGACATCCAGAGTGCATCAAACATGATTTAGAGCTTGTTTATGGAAAGTGCTTATTTCTGCATTTCAATGTTGCATCTTACTGAAAACAGTTTACAGTGTTTTCATAACATCTCGAATAAACATAACATAAACATTTTTTTTTATCCAGAGTGCATCAAACATGATTTAGAGCTTGTTTATGGAAAAGTGCTTAATTCTGTATTTTCATGTTGCAACTTGCTGAAAACTGTCCACAATGTTCATTTCATCTCAAATAGACAGCACAAGCCAAAATTGGACATCCAGAGTGCAACAAACATGATTTAGAGCTTGTTTATGGAAAAGTGCTTATTTCTGTATTTCCATGTTGCAACTTGCTGAAAACTATCTACAATGTTCAGTTCATCTCAAATAGACAGCACAGCAAAAATTGGACATCCAGAGTGCATCAAACATGATTTAGAGCTTGTTTATGGAAAGTGCTTATTTCTGCATTTCAATGTTGCATCTTACTGAAAACAGTTTACAGTGTTTTCATAACATCTCGAATAAACATAACATAAACATTTTTTTTTTTATCCAGAGTGCATCAAACATGATTTAGAGCTTGTTTATGGAAAAGTGCTTAATTCTGTATTTTCATGTTGCAACTTGCTGAAAACTGTCCACAATGTTCATTTCATCTCAAATAGACAGCACAAGCCAAAATTGGACATCCAGAGTGCAACAAACATGATTTAGAGCTTGTTTATGGAAAAGTGCTTATTTCTGTATTTCCATGTTGCAACTTGCTGAAAACTATCTACAATGTTCAGTTCATCTCAAATAGACAGCACAGCAAAAATTGGACATCCAGAGTGCATCAAACATGATTTAGAGCTTGTTTATGGAAAGTGCTTATTTCTGCATTTCAATGTTGCATCTTACTGAAAACAGTTTACAGTGTTTTCATAACATCTCGAATAAACATAACATAAACATTTTTTTTTATCCAGAGTGCATCAAACATGATTTAGAGCTTGTTTATGGAAAAGTGCTTAATTCTGTATTTCCATGTTGCAACTTGCTGAAAACTATCTACAATGTTCAGTTCATCTCAAATAGACAGCACAGCAAAAATTGGACATCCAGAGTGCATCAAACATGATTTAGAGCTTGTTTATGGAAAGTGCTTATTTCTGCATTTCAATGTTGCATCTTACTGAAAACAGTTTACAGTGTTTTCATAACATCTCGAATAAACATAACATAAACATTTTTTTTTTTTATCCAGAGTGCATCAAACATGATTTAGAGCTTGTTTATGGAAAAGTGCTTAATTCTGTATTTTCATGTTGCAACTTGCTGAAAACTGTCCACAATGTTCATTTCATCTCAAATAGACAGCACAAGCCAAAATTGGACATCCAGAGTGCAACAAACATGATTTAGAGCTTGTTTATGGAAAAGTGCTTATTTCTGTATTTCCATGTTGCAACTTGCTGAAAACTATCTACAATGTTCAGTTCATCTCAAATAGACAGCACAGCAAAAATTGGACATCCAGAGTGCATCAAACATGATTTAGAGCTTGTTTATGGAAAGTGCTTATTTCTGCATTTCAATGTTGCATCTTACTGAAAACAGTTTACAGTGTTTTCATAACATCTCGAATAAACATAACATAAACATTTTTTTTTTATCCAGAGTGCATCAAACATGATTTAGAGCTTGTTTATGGAAAAGTGCTTAATTCTGTATTTTCATGTTGCAACTTGCTGAAAACTGTCCACAATGTTCATTTCATCTCAAATAGACAGCACAAGCCAAAATTGGACATCCAGAGTGCAACAAACATGATTTAGAGCTTGTTTATGGAAAAGTGCTTATTTCTGTATTTCCATGTTGCAACTTGCTGAAAACTATCTACAATGTTCAGTTCATCTCAAATAGACAGCACAGCAAAAATTGGACATCCAGAGTGCATCAAACATGATTTAGAGCTTGTTTATGGAAAGTGCTTATTTCTGCATTTCAATGTTGCATCTTACTGAAAACAGTTTACAGTGTTTTCATAACATCTCGAATAAACATAACATAAACATTTTTTTTTTATCCAGAGTGCATCAAACATGATTTAGAGCTTGTTTATGGAAAAGTGCTTAATTCTGTATTTCCATGTTGCAACTTGCTGAAAACTATCTACAATGTTCAGTTCATCTCAAATAGACAGCACAGCAAAAATTGGACATCCAGAGTGCATCAAACATGATTTAGAGCTTGTTTATGGAAAGTGCTTATTTCTGCATTTCAATGTTGCATCTTACTGAAAACAGTTTACAGTGTTTTCATAACATCTCGAATAAACATAACATAAACATTTTTTTTTTTATCCAGAGTGCATCAAACATGATTTAGAGCTTGTTTATGGAAAAGTGCTTAATTCTGTATTTTCATGTTGCAACTTGCTGAAAACTGTCCACAATGTTCATTTCATCTCAAATAGACAGCACAAGCCAAAATTGGACATCCAGAGTGCAACAAACATGATTTAGAGCTTGTTTATGGAAAAGTGCTTATTTCTGTATTTCCATGTTGCAACTTGCTGAAAACTATCTACAATGTTCAGTTCATCTCAAATAGACAGCACAGCAAAAATTGGACATCCAGAGTGCATCAAACATGATTTAGAGCTTGTTTATGGAAAGTGCTTATTTCTGCATTTCAATGTTGCATCTTACTGAAAACAGTTTACAGTGTTTTCATAACATCTCGAATAAACATAACATAAACATTTTTTTTTATCCAGAGTGCATCAAACATGATTTAGAGCTTGTTTATGGAAAAGTGCTTAATTCTGTATTTCCATGTTGCAACTTGCTGAAAACTATCTACAATGTTCAGTTCATCTCAAATAGACAGCACAGCAAAAATTGGACATCCAGAGTGCATCAAACATGATTTAGAGCTTGTTTATGGAAAGTGCTTATTTCTGCATTTCAATGTTGCATCTTACTGAAAACAGTTTACAGTGTTTTCATAACATCTCGAATAAACATAACATAAACATTTTTTTTTTTTTTTCCAGAGTGCATCAAACATGATTTAGAGCTTGTTTATGGAAAAGTGCTTAATTCTGTATTTTCATGTTGCAACTTGCTGAAAACTGTCCACAATGTTCATTTCATCTCAAATAGACAGCACAAGCCAATTGACATCCAGAGTGCAACAAACATGATTTAGAGCTTGTTTATGGAAAAGTGCTTATTTCTGTATTTCCATGTTGCAACTTGCTGAAAACTATCTACAATGTTCAGTTCATCTCAAATAGACAGCACAGCAAAAATTGGACATCCAGAGTGCATCAAACATGATTTAGAGCTTGTTTATGGAAAGTGCTTATTTCTGCATTTCAATGTTGCATCTTACTGAAAACAGTTTACAGTGTTTTCATAACATCTCGAATAAACATAACATAAACATTTTTTTTTTATCCAGAGTGCATCAAACATGATTTAGAGCTTGTTTATGGAAAAGTGCTTAATTCTGTATTTTCATGTTGCAACTTGCTGAAAACTGTCCACAATGTTCATTTCATCTCAAATAGACAGCACAAGCCAAAATTGGACATCCAGAGTGCAACAAACATGATTTAGAGCTTGTTTATGGAAAAGTGCTTATTTCTGTATTTCCATGTTGCAACTAAAACTATCTACAATGTTCAGTTCATCTCAAATAGACAGCACAGCAAAAATTGGACATCCAGAGTGCATCAAACATGATTTAGAGCTTGTTTATGGAAAGTGCTTATTTCTGCATTTCAATGTTGCATCTTACTGAAAACAGTTTACAGTGTTTTCATAACATCTCGAATAAACATAACATAAACATTTTTTTTTTTTTATCCAGAGTGCATCAAACATGATTTAGAGCTTGTTTATGGAAAAGTGCTTAATTCTGTATTTTCATGTTGCAACTTGCTGAAAACTGTCCACAATGTTCATTTCATCTCAAATAGACAGCACAAGCCAAAATTGGACATCCAGAGTGCAACAAACATGATTTAGAGCTTGTTTATGGAAAAGTGCTTATTTCTGTATTTCCATGTTGCAACTTGCTGAAAACTATCTACAATGTTCAGTTCATCTCAAATAGACAGCACAGCAAAAATTGGACATCCAGAGTGCATCAAACATGATTTTTAGCTTGTTTATGGAAAGTGCTTATTTCTGCATTTCAATGTTGCATCTTACTGAAAACAGTTTACAGTGTTTTCATAACATCTCGAATAAACATAACATAAACATTTTTTTTATTTTTTATCCAGAGTGCATCAAACATGATTTAGAGCTTGTTTATGGAAAAGTGCTTAATTCTGTATTTTCATGTTGCAACTTGCTGAAAACTGTCCACAATGTTCATTTCATCTCAAATAGACAGCACAAGCCAAAATTGGACATCCAGAGTGCAACAAACATGATTTAGAGCTTGTTTATGGAAAAGTGCTTATTTCTGTATTTCCATGTTGCAACTTGCTGAAAACTATCTACAATGTTCAGTTCATCTCAAATAGACAGCACAGCAAAAATTGGACATCCAGAGTGCATCAAACATGATTTAGAGCTTGTTTATGGAAAGTGCTTATTTCTGCATTTCAATGTTGCATCTTACTGAAAACAGTTTACAGTGTTTTCATAACATCTCGAATAATAACATAAACATTTTTTTTTTTATCCAGAGTGCATCAAACATGATTTAGAGCTTGTTTATGGAAAAGTGCTTAATTCTGTATTTTCATGTTGCAACTTGCTGAAAACTGTCCACAATGTTCATTTCATCTCAAATAGACAGCACAAGCCAAAATTGGACATCCAGAGTGCAACAAACATGATTTAGAGCTTGTTTATGGAAAAGTGCTTATTTCTGTATTTCCATGTTGCAACTTGCTGAAAACTATCTACAATGTTCAGTTCATCTCAAATAGACAGCACAGCAAAAATTGGACATCCAGAGTGCATCAAACATGATTTAGAGCTTGTTTATGGAAAGTGCTTATTTCTGCATTTCAATGTTGCATCTTACTGAAAACAGTTTACAGTGTTTTCATAACATCTCGAATAAACATAACATAAACATTTTTTTTTATCCAGAGTGCATCAAACATGATTTAGAGCTTGTTTATGGAAAAGTGCTTAATTCTGTATTTTCATGTTGCAACTTGCTGAAAACTGTCCACAATGTTCATTTCATCTCAAATAGACAGCACAAGCCAAAATTGGACATCCAGAGTGCAACAAACATGATTTAGAGCTTGTTTATGGAAAAGTGCTTATTTCTGTATTTCCATGTTGCAACTTGCTGAAAACTATCTACAATGTTCAGTTCATCTCAAATAGACAGCACAGCAAAAATTGGACATCCAGAGTGCATCAAACATGATTTAGAGCTTGTTTATGGAAAGTGCTTATTTCTGCATTTCAATGTTGCATCTTACTGAAAACAGTTTACAGTGTTTTCATAACATCTCGAATAAACATAACATAAACATTTTTTTTTTTTTTATCCAGAGTGCATCAAACATGATTTAGAGCTTGTTTATGGAAAAGTGCTTAATTCTGTATTTTCATGTTGCAACTTGCTGAAAACTGTCCACAATGTTCATTTCATCTCAAATAGACAGCACAAGCCAAAATTGGACATCCAGAGTGCAACACACATGATTTAGAGCTTGTTTATGGAAAAGTGCTTATTTCTGTATTTCCATGTTGCAACTTGCTGAAAACTATCTACAATGTTCAGTTCATCTCAAATAGACAGCACAGCAAAAATTGGACATCCAGAGTGCATCAAACATGATTTAGAGCTTGTTTATGGAAAGTGCTTATTTCTGCATTTCAATGTTGCATCTTACTGAAAACAGTTTACAGTGTTTTCATAACATCTCGAATAAACATAACATAAACATTTTTTTTTTTTTATCCAGAGTGCATCAAACATGATTTAGAGCTTGTTTATGGAAAAGTGCTTAATTCTGTATTTTCATGTTGCAACTTGCTGAAAACTGTCCACAATGTTCATTTCATCTCAAATAGACAGCACAAGCCAAAATTGGACATCCAGAGTGCAACAAACATGATTTAGAGCTTGTTTATGGAAAAGTGCTTATTTCTGTATTTCCATGTTGCAACTTGCTGAAAACTATCTACAATGTTATCTCAAATAGACAGCACAGCAAAAATTGGACATCCAGAGTGCATCAAACATGATTTAGAGCTTGTTTATGGAAAGTGCTTATTTCTGCATTTCAATGTTGCATCTTACTGAAAACAGTTTACAGTGTTTTCATAACATCTCGAATAAACATAACATAAACATTTTTTTTTTATCCAGAGTGCATCAAACATGATTTAGAGCTTGTTTATGGAAAAGTGCTTAATTCTGTATTTTCATGTTGCAACTTGCTGAAAACTGTCCACAATGTTCATTTCATCTCAAATAGACAGCACAGCAAAAATTGGACATCCAGAGTGCAACAAACATGATTTAGAGCTTGTTTATGGAAAAGTGCTTATTTCTGTATTTCATGTTGCAACTTGCTGAAAACTATTTACAATGTTTTTCATCTCAAATAACACATAACAAAAACATTTTTTTTTTATCCAGAGTGCATCAAACATGATTTAGAGCTTGTTTATGGAAAAGTGCTTAACTCTGTATTTCCATGTTGCAACTTGCTGAAAACTATCACAATGTTCATCATCTCAAATAGACAGCACAGCAAAAATTGGACATCCAGAGTGCATCAAACATGATTTAGAGCTTGTTTATGGAAAGTGCTTATTTCTGCATTTCAATGTTGCATCTTACTGAAAACAGTTTACAGTGTTTTCATAACATCTCGAATAAACATAACATAAACATTTTTTTTTTATCCAGAGTGCATCAAACATGATTTAGAGCTTGTTTATGGAAAAGTGCTTAATTCTGTATTTTCATGTTGCAACTTGCTGAAAACTGTCCACAATGTTCATTTCATCTCAAATAGACAGCACAAGCCAAAATTGGACATCCAGAGTGCAACAAACATGATTTAGAGCTTGTTTATGGAAAAGTGCTTATTTCTGTATTTCCATGTTGCAACTTGCTGAAAACTATCTACAATGTTCAGTTCATCTCAAATAGACAGCACAGCAAAAATTGGACATCCAGAGTGCATCAAACATGATTTAGAGCTTGTTTATGGAAAGTGCTTATTTCTGCATTTCAATGTTGCATCTTACTGAAAACAGTTTACAGTGTTTTCATAACATCTCGAATAAACATAACATAAACATTTTTTTTTATCCAGAGTGCATCAAACATGATTTAGAGCTTGTTTATGGAAAAGTGCTTAATTCTGTATTTTCATGTTGCAACTTGCTGAAAACTGTCCACAATGTTCATTTCATCTCAAATAGACAGCACAAGCCAAAATTGGACATCCAGAGTGCAACAAACATGATTTAGAGCTTGTTTATGGAAAAGTGCTTATTTCTGTATTTCCATGTTGCAACTTGCTGAAAACTATCTACAATGTTCAGTTCATCTCAAATAGACAGCACAGCAAAAATTGGACATCCAGAGTGCATCAAACATGATTTAGAGCTTGTTTATGGAAAGTGCTTATTTCTGCATTTCAATGTTGCATCTTACTGAAAACAGTTACAGTGTTTTCATAACATCTCGAATAAACATAACATAAACATTTTTTTTTTTTTATCCAGAGTGCATCAAACATGATTTAGAGCTTGTTTATGGAAAAGTGCTTAATTCTGTATTTTCATGTTGCAACTTGCTGAAAACTGTCTACAATGTTCAGTTCATCTCAAATAGACAGCACAGCAAAAATTGGACATCCAGAGTGCATCAAACATGATTTAGAGCTTGTTTATGGAAAGTGCTTATTTCTGCATTTCAATGTTGCATCTTACTGAAAACAGTTTACAGTGTTTTCATAACATCTCGAATAAACATAACATAAACATTTTTTTTTTATCCAGAGTGCATCAAACATGATTTAGAGCTTGTTTATGGAAAAGTGCTTAATTCTGTATTTTCATGTTGCAACTTGCTGAAAACTGTCCACAATGTTCATTTCATCTCAAATAGACAGCACAAGCAAAAATTGGACATCCAGAGTGCAACAAACATGATTTAGAGCTGTTTATGGAAAAGTGCTTATTTCTGTATTTCCATGTTGCAACTTGCTGAAAACTATCTACAATGTTCAGTTCATCTCAAATAGACAGCACAGCAAAAATTGGACATCCAGAGTGCATCAAACATGATTTAGAGCTTGTTTATGGAAAGTGCTTATTTCTGCATTTCAATGTTGCATCTTACTGAAAACAGTTTACAGTGTTTTCATAACATCTCGAATAAACATAACATAAACATTTTTTTTTTATCCAGAGTGCATCAAACATGATTTAGAGCTTGTTTATGGAAAAGTGCTTAATTCTGTATTTTCATGTTGCAACTTGCTGAAAACTGTCCACAATGTTCATTTCATCTCAAATAGACAGCACAAGCCAAAATTGGACATCCAGAGTGCAACAAACATGATTTAGAGCTTGTTTATGGAAAAGTGCTTATTTCTGTATTTCCATGTTGCAACTTGCTGAAAACTATCTACAATGTTCAGTTCATCTCAAATAGACAGCACAGCAAAAATTGGACATCCAGAGTGCATCAAACATGATTTAGAGCTTGTTTATGGAAAGTGCTTATTTCTGCATTTCAATGTTGCATCTTACTGAAAACAGTTTACAGTGTTTTCATAACATCTCGAATAAACATAACATAAACATTTTTTTTTTTTTATCCAGAGTGCATCAAACATGATTTAGAGCTTGTTTATGGAAAAGTGCTTAATTCTGTATTTTCATGTTGCAACTTGCTGAAAACTGTCCACAATGTTCATTTCATCTCAAATAGACAGCACAAGCCAAAATTGGACATCCAGAGTGCAACAAACATGATTTAGAGCTTGTTTATGGAAAAGTGCTTATTTCTGTATTTCCATGTTGCAACTTGCTGAAAACTATCTACAATGTTCAGTTCATCTCAAATAGACAGCACAGCAAAAATTGGACATCCAGAGTGCATCAAACATGATTTAGAGCTTGTTTATGGAAAGTGCTTATTTCTGCATTTCAATGTTGCATCTTACTGAAAACAGTTTACAGTGTTTTCATAACATCTCGAATAAACATAACATAAACATTTTTTTTTTATCCAGAGTGCATCAAACATGATTTAGAGCTTGTTTATGGAAAAGTGCTTAATTCTGTATTTTCATGTTGCAACTTGCTGAAAACTATCTACAATGTTCAGTTCATCTCAAATAGACAGCACAGCAAAAATTGGACATCCAGAGTGCATCAAACATGATTTAGAGCTTGTTTATGGAAAGTGCTTATTTCTGCATTTCAATGTTGCATCTTACTGAAAACAGTTTACAGTGTTTTCATAACATCTCGAATAAACATAACATAAACATTTTTTTTATCCAGAGTGCATCAAACATGATTTAGAGCTTGTTTATGGAAAAGTGCTTAATTCTGTATTTTCATGTTGCAACTTGCTGAAAACTGTCCACAATGTTCATTTCATCTCAAATAGACAGCACAAGCCAAAATTGGACATCCAGAGTGCAACAAACATGATTTAGAGCTTGTTTATGGAAAAGTGCTTATTTCTGTATTTCCATGTTGCAACTTGCTGAAAACTATCTACAATGTTCAGTTCATCTCAAATAGACAGCACAGCAAAAATTGGACATCCAGAGTGCATCAAACATGATTTAGAGCTTGTTTATGGAAAGTGCTTATTTCTGCATTTCAATGTTGCATCTTACTGAAAACAGTTTACAGTGTTTTCATAACATCTCGAATAAACATAACATAAACATTTTTTTTTTTTTTATCCAGAGTGCATCAAACATGATTTAGAGCTTGTTTATGGAAAAGTGCTTAATTCTGTATTTTCATGTTGCAACTTGCTGAAAACTGTCCACAATGTTCATTTCATCTCAAATAGACAGCACAAGCCAAAATTGGACATCCAGAGTGCAACAAACATGATTTAGAGCTTGTTTATGGAAAAGTGCTTATTTCTGTATTTCCATGTTGCAACTTGCTGAAAACTATCTACAATGTTCAGTTCATCTCAAATAGACAGCACAGCAAAAATTGGACATCCAGAGTGCATCAAACATGATTTAGAGCTTGTTTATGGAAAGTGCTTATTTCTGCATTTCAATGTTGCATCTTACTGAAAACAGTTTACAGTGTTTTCATAACATCTCGAATAAACATAACATAAACATTTTTTTTTTATCCAGAGTGCATCAAACATGATTTTGAGCTTGTTTATGGAAAAGTGCTTAATTCTGTATTTCCATGTTGCAACTTGCTGAAAACTATCTACAATGTTCAGTTCATCTCAAATAGACAGCACAGCAAAAATTGGACATCCAGAGTGCATCAAACATGATTTAGAGCTTGTTTATGGAAAGTGCTTATTTCTGCATTTCAATGTTGCATCTTACTGAAAACAGTTTACAGTGTTTTCATAACATCTCGAATAAACATAACATAAACATTTTTTTTTTATCCAGAGTGCATCAAACATGATTTAGAGCTTGTTTATGGAAAAGTGCTTAATTCTGTATTTTCATGTTGCAACTTGCTGAAAACTGTCCACAATGTTCATTTCATCTCAAATAGACAGCACAAGCCAAAATTGGACATCCAGAGTGCAACAAACATGATTTAGAGCTTGTTTATGGAAAAGTGCTTATTTCTGTATTTCCATGTTGCAACTTGCTGAAAACTATCTACAATGTTCAGTTCATCTCAAATAGACAGCACAGCAAAAATTGGACATCCAGAGTGCATCAAACATGATTTAGAGCTTGTTTATGGAAAAGTGCTTATTTCTGTATTTCCATGTTGCAACTTGCTGAAAACTATCTACAATGTTCATTCATCTCAAATAGACAGCACAGCAAAATTGGACATCCAGAGTGCATCAAACATGATTTAGAGCTTGTTTATGGAAAGTGCTTATTTCTGCATTTCAATGTTGCATCTTACTGAAAACAGTTTACAGTGTTTTCATAACATCTCAAATAAACATAACATAAAAATTTATCCAGAGTGCATCAAACATGATTTAGAGCTTGTTTATGGAAAGTGCTTATTTCTGTATTTCCATGTTGCAACTTGCTGAAAACTATCTACAATGTTCAGTTCATCTCAAATAGACAGCACAGCAAAAATTGGACATCCAGAGTGCATCAAACATGATTTAGAGCTTGTTTATGGAAAGTGCTTATTTCTGCATTTCAATGTTGCATCTTACTGAAAACAGTTTACAGTGTTTTCATAACATCTCGAATAAACATAACATAAACATTTTTTTTTTATCCAGAGTGCATCAAACATGATTTAGAGCTTGTTTATGGAAAAGTGCTTAATTCTGTATTTTCATGTTGCAACTTGCTGAAAACTGTCCACAATGTTCATTTCATCTCAAATAGACAGCACAAGCCAAAATTGGACATCCAGAGTGCAACAAACATGATTTAGAGCTTGTTTATGGAAAAGTGCTTATTTCTGTATTTCCATGTTGCAACTTGCTGAAAACTATCTACAATGTTCAGTTCATCTCAAATAGACAGCACAGCAAAAATTGGACATCCAGAGTGCATCAAACATGATTTAGAGCTTGTTTATGGAAAGTGCTTATTTCTGCATTTCAATGTTGCATCTTACTGAAAACAGTTTACAGTGCTTTCATAACATCTCGAATAAACATAACAATTTTTTTTATTTTTTATCCAGAGTGCATCAAACATGATTTAGAGCTTGTTTATGGAAAAGTGCTTAATTCTGTATTTTCATGTTGCAACTTGCTGAAAACTGTCCACAATGTTCATTTCATCTCAAATAGACAGCACAAGCCAAAATTGGACATAGAGTGCAACAAACATGATTTAGAGCTTGTTTATGGAAAAGTGCTTATTTCTGTATTTCCATGTTGCAACTTGCTGAAAACTATCTACAATGTTCAGTTCATCTCAAATAGACAGCACAGCAAAAATTGGACATCCAGAGTGCATCAAACATGATTTAGAGCTTGTTTATGGAAAGTGCTTATTTCTGCATTTCAATGTTGCATCTTACTGAAAACAGTTTACAGTGTTTTCATAACATCTCGAATAAACATAACATAAACATTTTTTTTTTTATCCAGAGTGCATCAAACATGATTTAGAGCTTGTTTATGGAAAAGTGCTTAATTCTGTATTTTCATGTTGCAACTTGCTGAAAACTATCTACAATGTTCATTTCATCTCAAATAGACAGCACAGCAAAATTGGACATCCAGAGTGCATCAAACATGATTTAGAGCTTGTTTATGGAAAGTGCTTATTTCTGCATTTCAATGTTGCATCTTACTGAAAACAGTTTACAGTGTTTTCATAACATCTCGAATAAACATAACATAAACATTTTTTTTTTTATCCAGAGTGCATCAAACATGATTTAGAGCTTGTTTATGGAAAAGTGCTTAATTCTGTATTTTCATGTTGCAACTTGCTGAAAACTGTCTACAATGTTCATTTCATCTCAAATAGACACAAGCCAAAATTGGACATCCAGAGTGCAACAAACATGATTTAGAGCTTGTTTATGGAAAAGTGCTTATTTCTGTATTTCCATGTTGCAACTTGCTGAAAACTATCTACAATGTTCAGTTCATCTCAAATAGACAGCACAGCAAAAATTGGACATCCAGAGTGCATCAAACATGATTTAGAGCTTGTTTATGGAAAGTGCTTATTTCTGCATTTCAATGTTGCATCTTACTGAAAACAGTTTACAGTGTTTTCATAACATCTCGAATAAACATAACATAAACATTTTTTTTTTATCCAGAGTGCATCAAACATGATTTAGAGCTTGTTTATGGAAAAGTGCTTAATTCTGTATTTTCATGTTGCAACTTGCTGAAAACTGTCCACAATGTTCATTTCATCTCAAATAGACAGCACAAGCCAAAATTGGACATCCAGAGTGCAACAAACATGATTTAGAGCTTGTTTATGGAAAAGTGCTTATTTCTGTATTTCCATGTTGCAACTTGCTGAAAACTATCTACAATGTTCAGTTCATCTCAAATAGACAGCACAGCAAAAATTGGACATCCAGAGTGCATCAAACATGATTTAGAGCTTGTTTATGGAAAGTGCTTATTTCTGCATTTCAATGTTGCATCTTACTGAAAACAGTTTACAGTGTTTTCATAACATCTCGAATAAACATAACATAAACATTTTTTTTTTATCCAGAGTGCATCAAACATGATTTAGAGCTTGTTTATGGAAAAGTGCTTAATTCTGTATTTTCATGTTGCAACTTGCTGAAAACTGTCCACAATGTTCATTTCATCTCAAATAGACAGCACAAGCCAAAATTGGACATCCAGAGTGCATCAAACATGATTTAGAGCTTGTTTATGGAAAGTGCTTATTTCTGCATTTCAATGTTGCATCTTACTGAAAACAGTTTACAGTGTTTTCATAACATCTCGAATAAACATAACATAAACATTTTTTTTTTATCCAGAGTGCATCAAACATGATTTAGAGCTTGTTTATGGAAAAGTGCTTAATTCTGTATTTTCATGTTGCAACTTGCTGAAAACTGTCCACAATGTTCATTTCATCTCAAATAGACAGCACAAGCCAAAATTGGACATCCAGAGTGCAACAAACATGATTTAGAGCTTGTTTATGGAAAAGTGCTTATTTCTGTATTTCCATGTTGCAACTTGCTGAAAACTATCTACAATGTTCAGTTCATCTCAAATAGACAGCACAGCAAAATTGGACATCCAGAGTGCATCAAACATGATTTAGAGCTTGTTTATGGAAAGTGCTTATTTCTGCATTTCAATGTTGCATCTTACTGAAAACAGTTTACAGTGTTTTCATAACATCTCGAATAAACATAACATAAACATTTTTTTTTTTTATCCAGAGTGCATCAAACATGATTTAGAGCTTGTTTATGGAAAAGTGCTTAATTCTGTATTTTCATGTTGCAACTTGCTGAAAACTGTCCACAATGTTCATTTCATCTCAAATAGACAGCACAAGCCAAAATTGGACATCCAGAGTGCAACAAACATGATTTAGAGCTTGTTTATGGAAAAGTGCTTATTTCTGTATTTCCATGTTGCAACTTGCTGAAAACTATCTACAATGTTCAGTTCATCTCAAATAGACAGCACAGCAAAAATTGGACATCCAGAGTGCATCAAACATGATTTAGAGCTTGTTTATGGAAAGTGCTTATTTCTGCATTTCAATGTTGCATCTTACTGAAAACAGTTTACAGTGTTTTCATAACATCTCGAATAAACATAACATAAACATTTTTTTTTTTATCCAGAGTGCATCAAACATGATTTTGAGCTTGTTTATGGAAAAGTGCTTAATTCTGTATTTCCATGTTGCAACTTGCTGAAAACTATCTACAATGTTCAGTTCATCTCAAATAGACAGCACAGCAAAAATTGGACATCCAGAGTGCATCAAACATGATTTAGAGCTTGTTTATGGAAAGTGCTTATTTCTGCATTTCAATGTTGCATCTTACTGAAAACAGTTTACAGTGTTTTCATAACATCTCGAATAAACATAACATAAACATTTTTTTTTTTTATCCAGAGTGCATCAAACATGATTTAGAGCTTGTTTATGGAAAAGTGCTTAATTCTGTATTTTCATGTTGCAACTTGCTGAAAACTGTCCACAATGTTCATTTCATCTCAAATAGACAGCACAAGCCAAAATTGGACATCCAGAGTGCAACAAACATGATTTAGAGCTTGTTTATGGAAAAGTGCTTATTTCTGTATTTCCATGTTGCAACTTGCTGAAAACTATCTACAATGTTCAGTTCATCTCAAATAGACAGCACAGCAAAAATTGGACATCCAGAGTGCATCAAACATGATTTAGAGCTTGTTTATGGAAAGTGCTTATTTCTGCATTTCAATGTTGCATCTTACTGAAAACAGTTTACAGTGTTTTCATAACATCTCGAATAAACATAACATAAACATTTTTTTTTTTATCCAGAGTGCATCAAACATGATTTAGAGCTTGTTTATGGAAAAGTGCTTAATTCTGTATTTTCATGTTGCAACTTGCTGAAAACTGTCCACAATGTTCATTTCATCTCAAATAGACAGCACAAGCCAAAATTGGACATCCAGAGTGCAACAAACATGATTTAGAGCTTGTTTATGGAAAAGTGCTTATTTCTGTATTTCCATGTTGCAACTTGCTGAAAACTATCTACAATGTTCAGTTCATCTCAAATAGACAGCACAGCACAAATTGGACATCCAGAGTGCATCAAACATGATTTAGAGCTTGTTTATGGAAAGTGCTTATTTCTGCATTTCAATGTTGCATCTTACTGAAAACAGTTTACAGTGTTTTCATAACATCTCGAATAAACATAACATAAACATTTTTTTTATCCAGAGTGCATCAAACATGATTTAGAGCTTGTTTATGGAAAAGTGCTTATTTCTGTATTTTCATGTTGCAACTTGCTGAAAACTGTCCACAATGTTCATTTCATCTCAAATAGACAGCACAGCAAAATTGGACATCCAGAGTGCAACAAACATGATTTAGAGCTTGTTTATGGAAAAGTGCTTATTTCTGTATTTCCATGTTGCAACTTGCTGAAAACTATCTACAATGTTCAGTTCATCTCAAATAGACAGCACAGCAAAAATTGGACATCCAGAGTGCATCAAACATGATTTAGAGCTTGTTTATGGAAAAGTGCTTATTTCTGTATTTCCATGTTGCAACTTGCTGAAAACTATCTACAATGTTCAGTTCATCTCAAATAGACAGCACAGCAAAAATTGGACATCCAGAGTGCATCAAACATGATTTAGAGCTTGTTTATGGAAAGTGCTTATTTCTGCATTTCAATGTTGCATCTTACTGAAAACAGTTTACAGTGTTTTCATAACATCTCGAATAAACATAACATAAACATTTTTTTTTTATCCAGAGTGCATCAAACATGATTTAGAGCTTGTTTATGGAAAAGTGCTTAATTCTGTATTTTCATGTTGCAACTTGCTGAAAACTGTCCACAATGTTCATTTCATCTCAAATAGACAGCACAAGCCAAAATTGGACATCCAGAGTGCAACAAACATGATTTAGAGCTTGTTTATGGAAAAGTGCTTATTTCTGTATTTCCATGTTGCAACTTGCTGAAAACTATCTACAATGTTCAGTTCATCTCAAATAGACAGCACAGCAAAAATTGGACATCCAGAGTGCATCAAACATGATTTAGAGCTTGTTTATGGAAAGTGCTTATTTCTGCATTTCAATGTTGCATCTTACTGAAAACAGTTTACAGTGTTTTCATAACATCTCGAATAAACATAACATAAAACATTTTTTTTTTTATCCAGAGTGCATCAAACATGATTTAGAGCTTGTTTATGGAAAAGTGCTTAATTCTGTATTTTCATGTTGCAACTTGCTGAAAACTGTCCACAATGTTCATTTCATCTCAAATAGACAGCACAAGCCAAAATTGGACATCCAGAGTGCAACAAACATGATTTAGAGCTTGTTTATGGAAAAGTGCTTATTTCTGTATTTCCATGTTGCAACTTGCTGAAAACTATCTACAATGTTCAGTTCATCTCAAATAGACAGCACAGCAAAAATTGGACATCCAGAGTGCATCAAACATGATTTAGAGCTTGTTTATGGAAAGTGCTTATTTCTGCATTTCAATGTTGCATCTTACTGAAAACAGTTTACAGTGTTTTCATAACATCTCGAATAAACATAACATAAACATTTTTTTTTTTTATCCAGAGTGCATCAAACATGATTTAGAGCTTGTTTATGGAAAAGTGCTTAATTCTGTATTTTCCATGTTGCAACTTGCTGAAAACTATCTACAATGTTCAGTTCATCTCAAATAGACAGCACAGCAAAAATTGGACATCCAGAGTGCATCAAACATGATTTAGAGCTTGTTTATGGAAAGTGCTTATTTCTGCATTTCAATGTTGCATCTTACTGAAAACAGTTTACAGTGTTTTCATAACATCTCGAATAAACATAACATAAACATTTTTTTTTTATCCAGAGTGCATCAAACATGATTTAGAGCTTGTTTATGGAAAAGTGCTTAATTCTGTATTTTCATGTTGCAACTTGCTGAAAACTGTCCACAATGTTCATTTCATCTCAAATAGACAGCACAAGCCAAAATTGGACATCCAGAGTGCAACAAACATGATTTAGAGCTTGTTTATGGAAAAGTGCTTATTTCTGTATTTCCATGTTGCAACTTGCTGAAAACTATCTACAATGTTCAGTTCATCTCAAATAGACAGCACAGCAAAAATTGGACATCCAGAGTGCATCAAACATGATTTAGAGCTTGTTTATGGAAAGTGCTTATTTCTGCATTTCAATGTTGCAACTTACTGAAAACAGTTTACAGTGTTTTCATAACATCTCGAATAAACATAACATAAACATTTTTTTTATCCAGAGTGCATCAAACATGATTTTGAGCTTGTTTATGGAAAAGTGCTTATTTCTGTATTTCCATGTTGCAACTTGCTGAAAACTATCTACAATGTTCATTCATCTCAAATAGACAGCACAGCAAAAATTGGACATCCAGAGTGCATCAAACATGATTTAGAGCTTGTTTATGGAAAAGTGCTTATTTCTGTATTTCAATGTTGCAACTTGCTGAAAACAGTCCAGTGTTTTCATAACATCTCAAATAAACATAACAAAAACATTTTTTTTTATCCAGAGTGCATCAAACATGATTTAGAGCTTGTTTATGGAAAAGTGCTTATTTCTGTATTTCCATGTTGCAACTTGCTGAAAACTATCTACAATGTTCAGTTCATCTCAAATAGACAGCACAGCAAAAATTGGACATCCAGAGTGCATCAAACATGATTTAGAGCTTGTTTATGGAAAGTGCTTATTTCTGCATTTCAATGTTGCATCTTACTGAAAACAGTTTACAGTGTTTTCATAACATCTCGAATAAACATAACATAAACATTTTTTTATCCAGAGTGCATCAAACATGATTTAGAGCTTGTTTATGGAAAAGTGCTTAATTCTGTATTTTCATGTTGCAACTTGCTGAAAACTGTCTACAATGTTCATTTCATCTCAAATAGACAGCACAGCATAAAATTGGACATCCAGAGTGCAACAAACATGATTTAGAGCTTGTTTATGGAAAAGTGCTTATTTCTGTATTTCCATGTTGCAACTTGCTGAAAACTGTCTACAATGTTCAGTTCATCTCAAATAGACAGCACAGCAAAAATTGGACATCCAGAGTGCATCAAACATGATTTAGAGCTTGTTTATGGAAAAGTGCTTATTTCTGTATTTCAATGTTGCAACTTGCTGAAAACAGTTTACAGTGTTTTCAGTTCATCTCAAATAAACATAACAAAAACATTTTTTTTTATCCAGAGTGCATCAAACATGATTTAGAGCTTGTTTATGGAAAAGTGCTTATTTCTGTATTTCCATGTTGCAACTTGCTGAAAACTGTCTACAATGTTCAGTTCATCTCAAATAGACAGCACAGCAAAAATTGGACATCCAGAGTGCATCAAACATGATTTAGAGCTTGTTTATGGAAAAGTGCTTATTTCTGTATTTCAATGTTGCAACTTGCTGAAAACTGTCTACAATGTTCAGTTCATCTCAAATAAACAGCACAAAAAATTTTTTTTATCCAGAGTGCATCAAACATGATTTAGAGCTTGTTTATGGAAAAGTGCTTATTTCTGTATTTCAATGTTGCAACTTGCTGAAAACAGTCTACAATGTTCATTTCATCTCAAATAGACAGCACAGCAAAAATTGGACATCCAGAGTGCATCAAACATGATTTAGAGCTTGTTTATGGAAAAGTGCTTATTTCTGTATTTCATGTTGCAACTTGCTGAAAACTGTTTACAATGTTCATTTCATCTCAAATAGACAGCACAAAACAAAATTGGACATCCAGAGTGCATCAAACATGATTTAGAGCTTGTTTATGGAAAAGTGCTTATTTCTGTATTTCCATGTTGCAACTTGCTGAAAACTATCTACAATGTTCAGTTCATCTCAAATAGACAGCACAGCAAAAATTGGACATTTCCAGAGTGCATCAAACATGATTTAGAGCTTGTTTATGGAAAGTGCTTATTTCTGTATTTCAATGTTGCAACTACTGAAAACAGTTTACAGTGTTTTCATAACATCTCAAATAAACAGAACATAAAATTTTTTTTATCCAGAGTGCATCAAACATGATTTAGAGCTTGTTTATGGAAAAGTGCTTATTTCTGTATTTTTTGCATGTTGCAACTTGCTGAAAACTGTCTGTAACAATGTTCAGTTCATCTCAAATAGAAGCACAGCAAAAATTGGAAATCAAGTGCATCAAACATGATTTGAGCTTGTTTATGGAAAAGTGCTTATTTCTGTATTTCAATGTTGCAACTTGCTGAAAACTGTCTACAATGTTCAGTTCATCTCAAATAGACAGCACAGCAAAAAATTGCACATTTCCAGAGTGCAAGCAAACATGATTTAGAGCTTGTTTATGGAAAAGTGCTTATTTCTGTCTATTTCAATGTTGCAACTTATGAAAACAATTCTACAATGTTTTCATAATCTCAAATAAAATACAGAAAAGCACTTTTCCATAAACAAGTGCATCAAACATGATTTGATGCTTGTTTATGGAAAAAATGCTTTTTCTGTATTTTTGAGATGTTGAAACTTGCTGAAAACTGTTTTCACAATGTTGCAACATCTCAAATACAGCAAAAAAACTTTTCCATAAACAAGTGCTCAAACATGTTTGAGCTTGTTTATGGAAAAGTGCTTAATTTTTGCTGTATTTCATGTTGCAATGAAATGAAAACTGTCTACAATGTTTTCATCAAGTTGCAGCACAGCAAATACAGAAATAAGCACTTTTCCATAAACAAGCTCAAAATCATGTTTGAGACTCTGCTTGAAATGAAAACTTTTATGGAAAAGTGCTTATTTCTGTATTTCATGTTTGCAACTTGCTGAAAACTGTTTTTGAGATGAAAACATCTGTAGACAGTTTTCAGCAAGTTGCAACATTGAAATTGAAATAAGCACTTTTCCATAAACAAGCTCTAAATCATGTTTGATGCACTCTGGATGTCCAATTTTTGCTGTGCTGTCTATTTGAGATGTGAAAACACTGTGGACAGTTTTCAGCAAGTTGCAACATTGAAATACAGAAATAAGCACTTTTCCATAAACAAGCTCTAAATCATGTTTGATGCACTCTGGATGTCATGTTTTGTGCTTGTTTATTTGGATGAAAACACTTGTTCAGTTTTCAGCAAGTTGCAACATGCTGAAATACAGAAATAAGCACTTTTCCATAAACAAGCTCTAAATCATGTTTGATGCACAAAAAAATTTTTGCTGTGCTGTCATGATTTGAGATGAAATGAAAAAGTTTATTTCTGTTTTTTCATGTTGCAACATGCTGAAATAAGAAATGTGCAAATGTTCATATCTCAAATAGAGCACATTTTGATGCACTCTGGATGTCCAATTTTTTACAGCTTATGTTATTTGAGATGAAATGAACATTGTGACAGTTTCAGCAAGTTGCAACCTTGAAATACAGAAATAAGCACTTTTCCATAAACAAGCTCTAAATCATGTTTGATGCACTCTGAATGTCCAATTTTTTGCTGTGTTGTCTATTTGAGATGAAATGAACATTGTGGACAGTTTTCAGCAAGTTGCAACATTGAAATACAGAAATAAGCACTTTTCCATAAACAAGCTCTAAATCATGTTTGATGCACTCTGGATGTCCAATTTTTGCTGTGCTCTGTCTATTTGAGATGAAATGAACATTGTGGACAGTTTTCAGCAAGTTGCAACCTTGAAATACAGAAATAAACTTTTTTTTCCATAAACAAGCTCTAAATCATGTTTGATGCACTCTGGATGTCCAATTTTTGCTGCTGTGCTGTCTATTTGAGATGAAATGAACATTGTGGACAGTTTTCATCAAGTTGCAACATTGAAATACAGAAACAACTTTTTTTCCCTATAAACAAGCTCTAAATCATGTTTGATGCACTCTGGATGTCCAATTTTTGCTGTGCTGTCTATTTGAGATGAAATGAACATTGTGGACAGTTTTCATCAAGTTGCAACATTGAAATACAGAAAACGTTTTTTTCCATAAACAAGCTCTAAATCATGTTTGATGCACTCTGGATGTCCAATTTTTTGCTGTGCTGTCTATTTGAGATGAAATGAACATTGTGGACAGTTTTCAGCAAGTTGCAACATTGAAATACAGAAAAAACTTTTTTTCCATAAACAAGCTCTAAATCATGTTTGATGCACTCTGGATGTCCAATTTTTGCTGTGCTGTCTATTTGAGATGAAATGAACATTGTGGACAGTTTTCAGCAAGTTGCAACATTGAAATACAGAAAAACTTTTTTTTTCCATAAACAAGCTCTAAATCATGTTTGATGCACTCTGGATGTCCAATTTTTGCTGTGCTGTCTATTTGAGATGAAATGAACATTGTGGACAGTTTTCAGCAAGTTGCAACATTGAAATACAGAAACAACTTTTTTTTTCCATAAACAAGCTCTAAATCATGTTTGATGCACTCTGGATGTCCAATTTTTGCTGTGCTGTCTATTTGAGATGAAATGAACATTGTGGACAGTTTTCAGCAAGTTGCAACATTGAAATACAGAAAACAACTTTTTTTTTCCATAAACAAGCTCTAAATCATGTTTGATGCACTCTGGATGTCCAATTTTTGCTGTGCTGTCTATTTGAGATGAAATGAACATTGTGGACAGTTTTCAGCAAGTTGCAACATTGAAATACAGAAAAAAACTTTTTTTTTCCATAAACAAGCTCTAAATCATGTTTGATGCACTCTGGATGTCCAATTTTTGCTGTGCTGTCTATTTGAGATGAAATGAACATTGTGGACAGTTTTCATCAAGTTGCAACATTGAAATACAGAAACAACTTTTTTTTTCCATAAACAAGCTCTAAATCATGTTTGATGCACTCTGGATGTCCAATTTTTGCTGTGCTGTCTATTTGAGATGAAATGAACATTGTGGACAGTTTTCAGCAAGTTGCAACATTGAAATACAGAAAAAACTTTTTTTCCATAAACAAGCTCTAAATCATGTTTGATGCACTCTGGATGTCCAATTTTTGCTGTGCTGTCTATTTGAGATGAAATGAACATTGTGGACAGTTTTCAGCAAGTTGCAACATTGAAATACAGAACTTTTTTCCATAAACAAGCTCTAAATCATGTTTGATGCACTCTGGATGTCCAATTTGTGCTGTGCTATCTATTTGAGATGAAATTAACATTGTGGACAGTTTTCAGCAACTTGCAACATTGAAATGCAGAAAAAACTTTTTTTTTCCATAAACAAGCTCTAAATCATGTTTGATGCACTCTGGATGTCCAATTTGTGCTGTGCTATCTATTTGAGATGAAATGAACATTGTGGACAGTTTTCAGCAAGTTGCAACATTGAAATACAGAAAAAACTTTTTTTCCATAAACAAGCTCTAAATCATGTTTGATGCACTCTGGATGTCCAATTTTTGCTGTGCTGTCTATTTGAGATGAAATGAACATTGTAGACAGTTTTCAGCAAGTTGCAACATTGAAATACAGAAACAACTTTTTTTTCCATAAACAAGCTCTAAATCATGTTTGATGCACTCTGGATGTCCAATTTTTGCTGTGCTGTCTATTTGAGATGAAATGAACATTGTGGACAGTTTTCATCAAGTTGCAACATTGAAATACAGAAAAAACTTTTTTTCCCTATAAACAAGCTCTAAATCATGTTTGATGCACTCTGGATGTCCAATTTTTGCTGTGCTGTCTATTTGAGATGAAATGAACATTGTGGACAGTTTTCAGCAAGTTGCAACATTGAAATACAGAAAAACTTTTTTTTTCCATAAACAAGCTCTAAATCATGTTTGATGCACTCTGGATGTCCAATTTTTGCTGTGCTGTCTATTTGAGATGAAATGAACATTGTGGACAGTTTTCAGCAAGTTGCAACATTGAAATACAGAAAAAACTTTTTTTTCCATAAACAAGCTCTAAATCATGTTTGATGCACTCTGGATGTCCAATTTTTGCTGTGCTGTCTATTTGAGATGAAATGAACATTGTGGACAGTTTTCAGCAAGTTGCAACATTGAAATACAGAAAACAACTTTTTTTTTCCATAAACAAGCTCTAAATCATGTTTGATGCACTCTGGATGTCCAATTTTTGCTGTGCTGTCTATTTGAGATGAAATTAACATTGTGGACAGTTTTCAGCAAGTTGCAACATTGAAATACAGAAAAAACTTTTTTTTCCATAAACAAGCTCTAAATCATGTTTGATGCACTCTGGATGTCCAATTTTTGCTGTGCTTTCTATTTGAGATGAAATGACCATTGTGGACAATTTTCAGCAAGTTGCAACATTGAAATACAGAAAAAGCTTTTTTTCCATAAACAAGCTCTAAATCATGTTTGATGCACTCTGGATGTCCAATTTTTGCTGTGCTGTCTATTTGAGATGAAATGAACATTGTAGACAGTTTTCAGCAAGTTGCAACATTGAAATACAGAAAAAATTTTTTTCCATAAACAAGCTCTAAATCATGTTTGATGCACTCTGGATGTCCAATTTTTGCTGTGCTGTCTATTTGAGATGAAATGAACATTGTGGACAGTTTTCAGCAAGTTGCAACATTGAAATACAGAAAAAACTTTTTTTCCATAATGATCCCAGGCAGTCCACAATTTACTTGTTGATCTTTCTATGCCCAAACAGTTCTTTATTCATTCTCAGTACTTCACTCTCTTCCCAATCGCTCCACTTTACTGCTGTGTTCCTGTTTCCCCTTTTATTTGCGTTCATCTCTCCCTCCTTCTCCAGACAGTAGTGAGCAATGTGTCTGTGTCTTTTGAGTTGAGTAAGTCCCATAGCCGTTGCAAACTTATCAGGACAGTGTCCACAGCCGTGGTAACCGTCCGTTCTTCTCCGGCTCCCCTCTGCTCCCCTGTTTAGGGACATGGCAGGAGATGGAGTGGCTATTTCCGCTGGACTTACCACACTTCCGACACACATAAACCACCGAACTGCCGAATGAGCCACCGCAAAGTGACTCACTGCTTTTTCAACGGTCTCCAGCGGCCTACATCGCCCACAAAACAGACCACAGATGGGGAGCGATACCCGCAGGGTCTTTCTGGTGCCTTATCTCTCGAGTAACTGGTTTGGGCTTTTTTGAACTGCATGAGCTGGTTGTGGTGGCAGCACGACATCGCTACCCCTGCCCCTCGATGTTGGGGTAGTTGTCATTGATTTCGCAGACACACTGAGGCACCACCGAGCCCACGTCTTCCTTCCCTTTCAGGTCATCAGGGGGATCTGGGTCTGAGGCATGAGACTTATCCTGAAAGGATACGTTTCCGCAAATTATTTTTTTGCGATGAGGAGATTTCCGGACATCCACAACCCTTTTCTTTTCAAGCAATGCTTGGTTTTACACGTTCTTTTCCCGTATTCGCTCTTTTGAACTGTTTTTTCCTCTCGCTTCTATTCGCCTTCTTTTCGCACCTCCAAGCTTTGCTTCTCACAATCATGCCCTTGGGTAGCATGTGTGGGTCCATGGTTGATCCCCCAGTTTGGGCCCTCCGGGTCGGAAAATGTTTAGAGTTCATTTCCCTGGTTATCAAGTGGCTAGGATTCGGTCAAGTATTCACTTCTACCAATCACTCATTTTATTTTTTTCCCGCCAAACCCCAATGAACGCTCCTACGCTCAGGGTCTTGTATTGGTTTCTTTCGCACGCACGGCCAGTGACTAGGCAGAGTTGGGAGATTTCCCTCCTTTCCTCCACCTATTCTTCGCCATAACGCCAGGCCATTAGTAGACAAAAGGTTTAAGAATAGGGAGGCTTCTGGGGCTACGCTGCGTCGTCCCCGAAGCGCAGGTGAAGCTGTGCAGACATTAAACCCCCACCTACGCTGGGGCTTAGAGAGGTTGACTGGGTTCCCAGTGCCGCGCGAGGATACTGGGCGATACTCAAACTGCCGCTTATAAGATGTTAGACCATTTTGGGAAGACCCGTTCACTGGACACCCCCAATCCCCTTCGGTAGCGGCCTCTCCACCAGCCCATAGGTGAGTCATGCAACCGTGGCTAATGGGGAAGGGGATGGAGCCAGTCGGGCACATCCCAGGCAAGAGGAATGTGGGAAGCGGGCTAAGACCTTTGACACCCACATAGCGAGAAAGGAGAGCGGGAGGCGTGAGCCCCCTACCCTACCAAACCATAGCTGGTACGCTCCCCTTTATTACACTTAACATTACTCAAATTCCTCTTCAATAGAGCTCTGGGGCTCTGTTCCCAGGTTTTTGATCTTACCTTTAACCCACTATCTATATATTTACTGTCTATAAGGCCCTATAGCTTGGCCTTAATTTAATGGAGATCTATCTCCTCCCCCAGTTTAACCCATCTTCCTCTACCCACCTCGGCCTATATTCAATTGTGGCCTTCCATTTAACTTTATCCTGTTACCTCTTTGATTCTTGGTATAATTCCTGCCCCTTGGGATGTAATTGGACTTGGGTAGCGCCCTTCTTTGACCGTTCCCCATACAGAGTTCGTAGTAGCCCCTAGAGTCCGGGGCTGAGGTCGAACACTGGGCAGAAATCACATCGCGTCATCACCCACCTTGGGCCTTCGCGATGCTTTGTTTTAATTAAACAGTCAGATTCCCCTGGTCCGCACCAGTTATAATTCAGCTGCTAGGCGCCGGCCGAGGCAACCCCCCGGAGACCCTGCGTAAACGAGGCCAACGAGCACCGTAGCTGAGGAGATCCGCGAGAAGGGCCCGGCACGCGTCCAGAGTCGCCGCTGCCAACCACCAACCCAACATCCACCGATCCACCTTCGGAACGCCGACGGACACCACCCCAATGAACCCCCATAAGCAGCCCCTTGCGAGACCACAAACGAGAGCCCACAAGATGGGCCGCACAACGAACTTCCAGCAGTGGCGAGAGAAAGGAGGCGGAGCAACTGCTCCAGCGGCTCGAGCCCAGCCCCGCTTCGCACCCCAGCCCGACCGACCCAGCCCTTAGAGCCAATCCTTATCCCGAAGTTCTGACTTGGGGATCTGACTTGCCGACTTCCCTTGCCACCTTCCAACAAGTCAGTTTGTATAATTTATGCCCTGCTGGAGCTGCAACTGTAAGTGCTGTTATTGTGAGGTGAGCAACAACGGTTCAGCCGCGAAATGGTAGGCCACACAAGCTCACAGAATGGGACCACCAAGTTCTGAAGCGCCTAGCGTGTAAAAATTGTCTGTCCTCAGTTGTAAAACTCAATACAGAGTTCCAAACTGCTTCTGGAAGCAACGTCAGCACAAGAACTGTTCGTCAGGAGCATCATGAAAGGGGTTTCCATAGCCAAGCAGTCACACACAAGCATAAGATCACAATGCGTAATGCCAAGCGCCGGCTGGAGTGGTGTAAAGTTCACCGCCATTGGACTCTGGAGCAGTAGAAAAGCGATTCCTGGAATGAATAATCGCGCTTCACCATCTGCCAGTCCGACAGACAAATTTGGGTTTGGCAGATTCAGGAGAACGCTACCTTCCCCAATGCATAGTGCCAAATGTAAAGTTTGGTGGAGGAGGAATAATGATCTGCTGCTGTTTTTCATGTTTCGGGCTAGGCCCCTTATTTCCAATGAAGGGAAATCTTAACGCTACAGCATACAATGACATTCTAGACGATTCTGTGCTTCCAACTTTGTGGCAACAGTTTGGGTATGGCCTGTTTCAGTGTGACAATATCCCCATGCACAAAGCGAGGTCCATACGAAATGGTTTGTTGAAATCGGTGTGGAATAACTTCACTGGCCTGCACAGAGCCCTGACCTTAATCTCCACCTTTGGGATGAATTGGAACGACAACTGTAAGCCAGGCCTAACCGTATAACATCAGTGCCCGACCTCACTAATACTCTTGTGGCGGAATGGAGGCAAGTCCCCGCAGGAATGTTCCAACATCTAGTGGAAAGCCTTTATAGCAGCAAAAGGGGGACCAACTCCATATTAATGTCCATAATTTTGAAATGACATTTTTGACAAGCAGGTGTCCACATACTTTTGTATATGTAGTGTATCAATCACATAGTGGGAAGGATCCTATAAATCACAAGACTGTGTGAATGCATGTACCACTCCGAATAAATAAATACTGTGCCAGGATGGATGTCGAAACAAAGTCAATGTTGAATGTGAATAGATTTTTAGATTCATCCTCATCAATGACAACATTCTAGAACGTAGTTATCACTCATCGAAGTATCCGGGGTAATCTGGTTAATGATTATATAATTTATTAAGTGGCCCTTTCCTTATAGAATGTTGACAGCTGTATAGAAAACATTAGATCGCTAAAATTCTCAAATTTTACTTAATAGCTGCACTCACCGACACAGGATAAACTTTATCCCCCATACTGACCAAACTGCTAAGTTGCCCCTCACTATAACTGCGCTTTTCCACATGGCCAGACTTATAGTGCTCTTATCCCCTTTAAATGCTCTTATGTTCATCTTTGAAAATGCCATAAGGTCTGAAATAGACACAACAGTTGACATACTGTACAAACAATTATATACGCTAAGTAAAATAAAACGCTCCGCTAACTAGCTAGTTAAAGTGTAGTTGTGGCTAGCTAAGACAGAGAAAGGGGAAGCAAATTCATGGATTGGGAACAGAAGGTCTCTGATTGCGCTGGTGAACGGTAGCTGGCAGTGTCGACTAGAGATGACTTGCAGGAACTTTGTGCAGGAATTTGGAGTGTTGCTGAGGTCTTCTCTGTTCTAATTTTTATAGTAAATTGGCGGTGAATATAGTGAAACCTCAACTTGTCCGAGAGAGAATTACATGGCTATCAAAATGTCACGCCAGGGGAGACTACACGAAACACAGACCTTATATGAAGTTGTTCTAATCTTCCAGATGCAAAAATGTATTGGGAAAAAAACAAATGGAACAAATTGGGCTCCCGAGTGGTGCAGCGGTCTAAGGCACTGCATCTCAGTGCTAGAGGTGTCACTACAGGCACCCTTGTTCAAATCCAGACTGAATCACAACCAGCTGTGATTGGGAGTTCCATAGGGTGGTGCACAATTCGGGTTTGGCCGGTTTAGGCCGTAATTGTAAATAAGAAATTGTCCTTAACTGACTTGCCTAGTTAAAAAGTTTAAATAAAAAATTGCTAGGTTTTACCACTAGGTTTGATGGGTAATTGTGATGCGTCCACTGTTCCAGTCTATGGGCGTCAACAGGTAGCTAACATCAATTTCAACTGATGGGGTTGACAGGTCGTTGAACGTTGGAAAGTGAAGCTATTCCATCGATTTTCCCCTTCACTTCCAAGAGGATCAGCCAACATCAGCACAGCAGAAAAGAAGTTGAGCAGTGGTAACATTGCAAACTACATTTGTTTATCTAAACAAAAATCTAGCTAGCTAGCTTTCATAATACGCTGGCTAGCTTGCTAGACATTCAAAGAAAATCAATGTAATTAGCCATCTGCTATCTGATTAAGTGATTTGTAACTTTACAAGCTAATGTTAGCAACGTTAGCTTACATTAGCTATAGCCTAGTCTACTTGAAGAACACAAACTCTTGCATCTTTCTTAGCAAAGAAAAAGTGAGTTAGCGAAGGAGAGAGAGAAATGGGGAGGCACAGCCAGGCATAGGTAGGCGTGTTTGCCAACAGGCATCGGTAATCAAAAAATGTAGGCTATCGCAATGCTGTATTTCACAATTTCTTAGCTTGCAATGTTTAGCACAAATTCACTAAACTAGGGGCTATCAATGAGTAGGCTGAGGTATTCTACAAGCAATAGACCAAAGACCAAACACACCACCAACCACAGGAGTCGGAGTCGACACCACTATACATCCTACTGGACCGTATCTAATCGTTAGCTAACTAACTAAATACCGCAGAGGCTAACCGAACTGACCTATGTGTTCTATTTTCAGAGTTCGATCCCATCAACATTTGCAGCGGCATTGTGCTGCCATCCTGTTCAAAGGTAAACAGATAATTTTATTACAATGGTTAAGATGGATTTTCATTGTGTTCCATGGTGTTATTCACACCCTAGTGGAGCTTTCTGGTACTTAGAAAGACTGTACGCAAACAGGAAGTAGAGAATTCATTCTGCACGCATAGAAGCAGCTAAAAACAACGCTACTGTGCAGGTCTTTCAATTTAGTTATTTCTTGTCACGCTTCAGCCTTGGAAAATATTTGTTTGTAAGTTCGATTCAGGCATTTAGCTAGTGATGATAATCTTGTTACTGATAGAGTTGCCTACATATCAATGTTGGTTGGTTGCATTTACTCACACAAATTGCCTTGCCTTTCATGTATGCCGTCAGCTGTATTACTTTGCTTGTGCGTCATGCAAACTAATTGTAAAATATACAATACTGTAGTTTTGTTACTGTTTCTAGTGTAATATGCTTTGTTATTCTACAGAGATGGTTGTACATTATTAGAGTAATTAAAGGAGTTAGCCAATTACCATATGAGTAACAATTAACTATATGGTTTGGCATCATGCCAGATGGTGTCACGCCCTGGTCAAAGTATTTTGTGTTTATCTTTATGTATTTGGTCAGGCCAGGGTGTGGCATGGGGTTTTGTAATTGTGGTGTGTTTGTCTTGGGGTTTTGGTGGTGGTATTGGGATTGTAGCTTAGTGGGTTGTCTAGCAAGGTCTATGGCTGTCTGGAGTGGTTCTCAATCAGAGGCAGGTGCTTATCGTTGTCTCTGATTGGGAACCATATTTAGGCAGCCATATTCTTTGAGTTTGTCGTGGGTGATTGTCCTTAGTGTCTTACTTGTACTCTCTGTTAGTTTGCACTAGATAGGCTGTTTTCGGTTTTCATTACGTTTATTGTTTTGTAGTGTTTAGTGTTTAGTCGTGTTTACGTTTTGTTTAATAAATATGGATCGCAATCGACACGCTGCAGTTTGGTCCGACTCTCCTTCATCACCACTAGAAAACCGTTACAGAATCACCCACCACCAACGGACCAAGCAGCGTGTTAACAGGCAGGAACCACAGGAGAGGCAACAGAGGCAGCAGCAGCAGGAGCAGCAGCAGCTGCAGTGGGAGAGCTGCACCACCTGGAGAAATGGACATGGGAGGAAGAACTGGACGGTAAAGGACCCTGGGCTCAGCCTGGAGAATATCGCCGCCCCAAGGAAGAACTGGAGGCGGCGAAAGCTGAGAGGCGCAGATATGAGGAGGCAGCACGGCGTAGCGGATGGAAGCCTGAGAATCAGCCCCAAAAATTTCTTGGGGGGCTCAGGGAGAGTGTGGCAGAGTCAGGAGTCAGACCTGAGCCAACTCTCCCTGTTTATCGTGAGGAGCCAAGGAGGAGACCAGAACCAGAGACTGTGAAGGAGTTAATGGGGAAATTGGAGGAGAGAGAAATGAGGGAGTTGCTGTGTTGGTGCTTTTTGCATGGAATTCGCCCGACGGAACGTGTTGGGGATTTGATGGCACCTGGGTTAGCGCTCCATACTCGTCCTGAGGTGCGTGTTAGTCGGCTGGTGAAGTTGGTGCCAGCCTCACGCACCAGGCCTCCTGTGCACATCCCTAGCCTTGCACATCCTGTGCCAACACTGCTCTCAAGATCTCAGTACGCCTTCACGGTCTAGCCCATCCTGTGCTACCTCCACACTCCAGTCCTCCGGTAGCAGCTCCCGCTCCAGGCTTCCTGTGCGTGTCCTCGATCCAGTACCACCAGTTCCAGCACCATGCACCAGGCCTTCAGTGTGCCTTGCCTGTTCAGCGCAGCCAGCGCTTTTCTCCTCTCCTGCGCTGCTGGAGTCTCCCGCCTGTTTAGCGCAGCCAGAGCCTTTCTCCTCTACAGCGCTGCCGGATCCTCCCGCCTGTTCAGCGCAGCCAGAGCCTTCCTCCTCTACAGCGCTGCCGGAGCCTCCCGCCTGTTTAGCGCAGCCAGAGCCTTTCTCCTCTCCTACGCTGCCGGAGTCTCCCGCCTGTTCAGCGCAGCCAGAGCTGCCAGCCTGCATGGAGAAGCCAGAGCTGCCAGCCTGCATGGAGCAGCCAGAGCTGTCAGTCCGCATAGAGCAGCCAGAGCTGTCAGTCCGCATAGAGCAGCCAGAGATGTCAGTCTGCATGGAGCAGCCAGAGATGTCAGTCTGCATGGAGCAGCCAGAGATGTCAGTCTGCATGGAGCAGCCAGAGATGTCAGTCTGCATGGAGCAGCCAGAGCTGTCAGTCTGCATGGAGCAGCCAGAGCTGCCAGTCTGCAAGGAGCAGCCAGAGCTGTCAGTCTGCATGGAGCAGCCAGAGCTGTCAGTCTGCATGGAGCAGCCAGAGCTGCCAGTCTGCATGAAGCAGCCAGTCTGCATGGAGCAGCCAGAGCTGTCAGTCTGCATGGAGCAGCCAGAGCTGCCAGTCTGCATGGAGCAGCCAGAGCTGCCAGTCTGCATGAAGCAGCCAGAGCTGTCAGTCTGCATGGAGCAGCCAGAGCTGCCAGTCTGCATGGAGCTGCCAGTCTGCAAGGAGCAGCCAGAGCTGTCAGTCTACATGAAGCAGCCCGAGCTGCCAGTCTGCATGAAACAGCCAGTCTACATGGAGCAGCCAGAGCTGCCAGTCTGCATGGAACAGTCAGGAGCTGTCAGTCTGCATGGAGCAGCCAGAGCTGTCAGTCTACATGAAGCAGCCCGAGCTGCCAGTCTGCATGAAGCAGTCAGTCTACATGGAGCAGCCAGAGCTGTCAGTCCGCATGGAGCAGCCAGAGCTGTCAGTCTACATGAAGCAGCCCGAGCTGCCAGTCTGCATGAAGCAGCCAGTCTACATGGAGCAGCCAGAGATGTCAGTCTGCATGAAGCAGCCAGAGCTGTCAGTCTGCATGGAGCAGCCAGTCTGCATGGAGCAGCCAGTCTGCATGGAGCTGCCAGTCTGCATGGAGCTGCCAGTCTGCATGGAGCTGCCAGTCTGCAGGGAGCTGTCAGTCTGCACGGAGCTGTCAGTCTGCACGGGCTGCCAGTCTGTAAGGAGCTGCCAGTCTGCAAGGAGCTGCCAGTCAGCACGGAGCCGCCAGAGCGGTCAGTCTGTAAGCCGCCAGAGCTGTCAGCCTATATGGAGCAGCTAGTGCCGCCAGTCTGCCCAGCGCCGCCAGTGCCCCCAGTCTGCCCAGCGTCGCCAGTCTGCCCAGCGCCGTCAGTCTGCCCAGCATCGCCAGTCTGCCCAGCGTCTGCCCAGCGTCGCCAGTCTGCCCAGCGCCGCCAGTCTGCCCAGCATCGCCAGTCTGCCCAGCATCGCCAGTCTGCCCAGCGTCGTCAGTCTGCCCAGCGTCGTCCAGTCTGCCCAGCGTCGTCAGTCTGCCCAGCGTCGTCAGTCTGCCCAGCGTCGTCAGTCTGCCCAGCACCGCCAGTATGCCCAGCGCCGCCAGTCTGCCCAGCGCCGCCAGTCTGCCCAGCATCGCCAGTCTGCCCAGCGCCGCCAGTCTGCCCAGCGCCGCCAGTCTGCCCAGCGCCGCCAGATCTGCCAGTCAACCAGACTCTTCCAGATCTGCCAGTCAACCAGACTCTTCCAGATCTGCCAGTCAACCAGACTCTTCCAGATCTGCCAGTCAACCAGACTCTTCCAGATCTGCCAGTCAGCCAGGATCTGCCAGTCAGCCAGGATCTGCCAGTCAGCCAGGATCTGCTGAAACCACCAGCCAGCCAGGAGCTGGTAGATCTATCTACCTGCCTGAGCTTCCTCTCACTCCTGAGCTTCCTCTCACTCCTGAGCTTCCTCTCACTCCTGAGCTTCCTCTCACTCCTGAGCTTCCTCTCACTCCTGAGCTTCCTCTCACTCCTGAGCTTCCTCTCACTCCTGAGCTTCCTCTCACTCCTGAGCTTCCTCTCACTCCTGAGCTTTCTCTCACTCCTGAGCTTTCTCTCACTCCTGAGCTTTCTCTCACTCCCGAGCTTCCCCTCAGTCCCGAGCTGCCTCGGTCCCGAGCTGTCCTTCAGTCCCGATCTGCTCCTCAGTCCAGTGGGGTTCTGGGTGGGGACTACTAGGCCATGGTCGGCGGCGGGTGGACTATCCAGGGACGAAGGGAGAGGGGACTAAGACATTAAAGGAGTGGGGTCCACGTCCGCGCCGGGCCGCCACCATGGACAGACGCCCACCCGGACCCTCCCTATTGTTTTGAGGTGCGTTCGGGAGTCCGCACCTTAGGGGGGTTCTGTCACGCCCTGGTCAAAGTATTTTGTGTTTATCTTTATGTATTTGGTCAGGCCAGGGTGTGGCATGGGGTTTTTGTAATTGTGGTGTGTTTGTCTTGGGGTTTTGGTGGTGGTATTGGGATTGTAGCTTAGTGGGTTGTCTAGCAAGGTCTATGGCTGTCTGGAGTGGTTCTCAATCAGAGGCAGGTGCTTATCGTTGTCTCTGATTGGGAACCATATTTAGGCAGCCATATTCTTTGAGTTTGTCGTGGGTGATTGTCCTTAGTGTCTTACTTGTACTCTCTGTTAGTTTGCACTAGATAGGCTGTTTTCGGTTTTCATTACGTTTATTGTTTTGTAGTGTTTAG